>NC_064424.1:30412500-30542500 GCF_023375975.1 Astyanax mexicanus | reverse complement strand
CATTTGGATCAGAAGAACGAATTGTTTATAGGACCAAACCTTATTTATTAAACAGATGATTCATGAGTCAAATTTCATTGTAATCTTTATGCCTGTAACAGTTCAGTTCTATTAAAAAGAATCAGGTCACTTGAATGATTCGTTCACAAGACCAACATTTTTGTGGTTCTTTTATTAAAGAACAGAGTGTTTATGAGTCAAATTCCATATGAATCTTTCAGCGTATAGCGGGGGATTCTTTTGAATCAGTTGCACTTTTGATTCAGTTTTAATCAGACTAAAAAGAAACTTTGGTAACACTTCCTATGAAGCCTGTATTCATAATGCATTATGAGTGTATTTATAATGCGTTATATGACATACATAATGCCTTATAATGACTGTAATAAGCTTGTATAATAACTCATAAGCGCTTACAATGACATTCATAACACATTATAAGCTACAAGTATAAGGATTTATAAAGCCAGGGTTTATAATGCCTTATAATGTCTGTTCATAAGAACGTTGAACATACTAATGTTGTAATGCACTATAACACATATATGGTATATTCTAGTATTACAAGTTATAATGCATTATAATGTGCATCTTTAATTTTTAAATTAAAGTACATAACACATTATAAAGCATTATATACAGTCATTACAGGCTTTAAGTGAAGTGAGTTTTTTTATATGCCTTTTACATGTAAATTTTACTATGCCTTAATGTAATGCCTCATAGAGCATTATAAGTGCTCTTTACTGGCTTTAAGTGAAGTGTGTTTTGGTAATGCTGTTATACTTAAAGAATATTCGCTTGAATTAAAAAAAAAAACTTTCAAAGCATTATAAGTGCTCTTTACTGGCTTTAAGTGAAGTGAGAAACGCACATAGATTCACAGAATGGATTCACAAACAAGACATACAACTCATTCAAAAACAAACGATTCAAAAACATAATTTATTGTAGTTAAGCAATTGCAACGTATTTTGTAAAAGATTAAGCAAGGATTTCCTCATATATTTATCAAGATCAAATCACACTGTACATAGTTGTACACAGAACAATTGTGTTTCTATTTCTCTCAATACATTTCAGTACAGTCAATGTGTGAGAATGCAAGTATCAGTACAGTGCTCCCACTGGCTTGGTAGAAAGCACAGGTACGGGATCCTTGGACGACTTCTGCATGACATCAGAAAGTTCTCGAAAAACCTGTGAACAGTTCTCCCGCAATTTAACTGTACTGATACTTGCATTCTCACACATTGACTGTACTGAAATGTATTGAGAGAAATAGAAACACAATTGTTCTGTGTACAACTATGTGCAATTGCTTAACTACAATAAATTATGTTTTTGAATTGTTTGTTTTTGAATGAGTTGTATGTCTTGTTTGTGAATCCATTCTGTGAATCTATGTGCGTTTCTCACTTCACTTAAAGCCAGTAAAGAGCACTTATAATGCATTATAACTTGTGATACTAGAATATACCATATATGTGTTATAGTGCATTACAACATTAGTATGTTCAACGTTCTTATGAACAGACATTATAAGGCATTATAAACCCTGGCTTTATAAATCCTTATACTTGTAGCTTATAATGTGTTATGAATGTCATTGTAAGCGCTTATGAGTTATTATACAAGCTTATTACAGTCATTATAAGGCATTATGTATGTCATATAACGCATTATAAATACACTCATAATGCATTATGAATACAGGCTTCATAGGAAGTGTTACCGAAACTTTTTGAAGATTTTTTAAATTAAAAGAACATATGGTTCATGAGTCAAATTGTATTCATTTTTTGTCTGTTTTAGTTGGACTTTTGAATCAGTTTTGCTAAAAAAAGAATCACATGATTCTTGATTCATTCACTAGGCCAGTTTTTTTTTGTAGGTCCCATAACATGAAAGAGACTTTTGATGTAGCTTAAAGTCCTGAAGTCCTCACACACTGCTTTCTGCCTTCTTCTAAACACACACACACACACACACACACACTCACAGGCTGTGCTTCACCAGAGCCATATGCTGGATCTGGGAACGTAGAGGCGAGACAACACCAAGCGCTACACTCTCAGAGTGGTGGCATATTTATAACCATTAGTCATGCTTTAGTTTTCCCTCTTCTGCTTTGTGCCATGCACACACACACACACACACACACACACGCATCTCCTCCCCTGCTTGCCGAAATGATGATTTATATTGTTTATTCAAAGTCACTCTTGCTCCCAGTGAAACACTTTTCTTCGTGGCAGCGATTTGGCCCTCCAGTCATTCGCCACCACTTTATCATCTCGTCCTGCTCTCCAGTTTACGACTCCCAAAACTAATGCTGCATCCCAATAGTGCTCCAAACGCTAAGTTTAACTAGTTTTACATGCATTCTATGTAGAACAAGTGCCAAAGCTGAGTATACTCAAGCTGCTCACAACATTACATCATATATTAAATACATAGTTCAGTAAAGAATTATATAAACATGCATTTATGAAAGATATGTGACTGGTGTGACTGGATTTGTTTGGTTTTGGATGGATGGATGGATGGATGGAGATGGGATTAAACAAGCTGTGGTGGGCTGCAGTTGCTAAGGATGGATAGCTGGATGGATAAATGGATGGATAAATGGATGGATGGATGGATAAATGGATGGATGGATGGATTGAGATGTGTTTAAACAAGCTGGGGTGGGATGTAGTTGCTAAGGATGGATAAATGGATGGATGGATAAATGGATGGATGGATGGATGGATGGAGATGGGATTAAACCAACTGTGGTGGAATAGAGTTGCTAAAGATGGATAGAAGGATGGATAAACGGATGAATGGATGGAGATGTGTTTAAACAAGCTGTGGTGGGATGGAGTTGCTAAGCATGGATAGATGGATGGATAAATGAATGGATGGATGGAGATGGGATTAAACAAGTTGGGTTTATATAGGTTGAGAAGGGTAGTGGTGGCATTGGTTTTAATAGAAAAAGATCTTTTGGGTTGGAATGGTGTGGATTGTGTTGAGATTGGTTGGGTTTGGAGAAGTTGGGATGGAAATGGTTGGGTTTATATTGGCGGAGAAGAGATGATGTGGCATATGCTCGCGAATGGCTTAAAATACACTCCACTATTACCTGCAAACTCATACAACTCGTTCGAGCATCATGCCACACTGGTTAATACTCCATCAAAACTTACTGTCGTTGTCATCTACCGTCCTCCTGGACAAATGGGCGAGTTCACGCATGAACTTGACATGCTACTGTCTTCTATCACTGTCTGCCAAATGTAATGTAATGTAATATATTTTCATGGATTAAGATTGTTGGGTTGGAATGGTTTGGATTGAGTTGAGATTAGTTGGGTTTGGAGAATTTGGGATGTGATGGGATGTTTTAGTTTAGGTTGAGAAGGGATGAGGTGGCATTGCTTTTGAAGGGCTAAAATCTGTTGGGTTTTAATTATTTAGACTATTTTGCAATGGGTTGATAAGAAATGAAATTGAATGACATTTGATGGGTTTATCATCTAGTCCTAATCTTCCTAAAACTAATGCTGTGTCCCAATAGTGTGAGAAGAGATAAGATGAGATGAGTTGAGATAAGAGAGATGAGGTGAAATGAGTTGAGATGAGTGTTTAGAAGTAATAAGATTGAATGAGATTTGGAAGTGGAGGGATTAAAGTGGATAGGATTTGAAAGGCTGAATTAGGAAGGAACTTGAAATATAATGAGATAGGATGTAATAAGATGGGTTGGGTTGAGTTACGATAGGATGAGATTGGACTTGGATTAATATATGTTGGAAATAGGATGAGATGGCATAGGCCTTGATAAATTGAGATGATTTGGTTTGGGTTGAGTTGGGTTGGGATTGGATGGATTAGGATGTATGGGGTTTAAATAGGTTGGTAACGAATTTGATTAAGTTGGGTTGGTTTGGGTTAGATTGCATTAATTAAGATAGCTAATGTTTGATAGTTTGGCATGGAATGGAGTTTGATAGTTTGAGATGGATTGAAATAAGATGGGTTGAGCTAGGATTAGATGGGATTTGTTAAGGTAATGTGATGGGATAGGATTTGATTGCGATTGGTGGAGTTTGTTTGGGATTTTATTTATTAAGATACTTGATGTTTAATAGTTTGGCATGGAATGGATTTTGATAGTTTGATATGGGAAGGAAAAAGATGGGTTGGGCTGGGATTAGGCGGGATGGGCTGGGAAATGTGATGGGATAGGATTTGATTGTGATTGGCTGGTTTGGTATGAGTGTAGATAGATTGTATGTTTATAGGCTGGGATGTTATAAAATGAAATTGGGTGGACTGTGATGTAATGCTGCTTGATGAGTTGAGTAGGGTTGTCTTGAGATAGATTTGGAATGATGGTTGGAACTGGGACTGGAAGGTTTGAGGTGAGTTAAAACGGATTGGAATGGAATGGAGTTGAATGGAATGGAATGGAATAGGCTCAAATATTATAGCGGTGGATATAATAGTATAGGAGAAAATGGAGATGGATTGGATTGGTTGGGATGGCATTGGATAGGTTGGATCTTGTAGAATCCATACCTTAAAAAAGTACATGGATGACTAGCAGCATATCAGGAACATGGTAGTACCATTTTGACCCCTCTGTAAATATTATATACTCTACCCATCTCAGCTGTTCGGTTTGGGCCACAGTAGCCTCTCATTTCAAAGCAGCAGGGGTTATTTTCTTGTGTTGCCATAATTTATTCATGAGCTAAAGGTTTTCCAGCGTGATACAGGAGTGTGCCTGATGTTTTTAACATGCTGTTGATGCTCCGCTGCACACACACACAAACCACACTGAGGGTCCTTTTTTCCACTTGGGAGAGGAGCCAAGTCGAGCATCACAGAGTGGCTAATCAGCAGGCACATGCAGTGTGTGTGTGTGTGTGTGTGTGTGTGTTGGATGGGGTGGAGGAAGTGATTAAAATACAACTTTTTGTATTTGTTATTGCAGAGAAGCCAAAAACTGTTAGACATGCAGCAAGTCCATAAAATTAAAGTTATCTCTTGGGTTGGTTTGGTTCAAAGAACTGGGATGGATTTGATGGGATAAACTGGGGTGGAATGAAATTTAAAGGAGTGAGATAATAAAGGATATGATGAATTGAGCTGTAAAAGTATGGGATCGTTTGAGTTGGATTGGATTAAATCGATTAAATCAGGATTGGATTAAATCGAATGGGTTTTGATGAATTGAGGTTGGTTGGGTTGGGTTGATTTGGGATTAGATGGTTTAGATGGGTTGCAATTTGAAAGGTTGAGATGAAATGAGATGGAAAAAGGATGGGATGGTTTGAGTTGAGTTGAGATGGATCGGGATTGTATAAGATAGAATGGGTTTTGAAAGCTTGAGGTTGGTTGGGTTGGGTTGAGTTAATTTGGGATTTTGTGGGATTGGATGTGCTGGGATGGGCTGAAATTTTATAGGTCGATATGAGTTGGAATGGAATGTGATGTGATGGGGTTGGAGATGGGAAGAGGATAGGATGGTTTGAGATGGACTAGGACAGGATGAGATATAATGGGTTTTGATGGATCGAGGTTGATTGGCTTGGGTGGATTTGGGATTAGATGTTTTGGGATGTGTGGGATTGGATAAGATGGGATGGGGTGGAATTTGAAAGGTTGTGATGAGGTGGAAGGAAATTTTGTTGGTTCAGTGTTTGTTAGCCACATTAGCCTAGCATCGTTCATTTTACCATTGTGTCTTGAATGATTGATGACACTGGATCAGTTCATAGAAGTTCAAGTTTTCAGTAGTTTTCTCAACAGAAGCAGGGCTTTTCTCAGGCTTGAGTTTGTTGTGTTTGTGTGATTTATTGCTTATGGTTTTGTGAAGCTCATATCTCGAACAGATATATTGAGTCTGCATACTGTACATAATAATGGATATTTTCAGCAGTCATTATAGGCAGTGTATTTATAGATGCTGCAATATAAGCAGTACAATGTATTCAGTGGGAATGAGCAGTAATTTTAGAAGCTCTGTTCATTAGGTATATTTAGTGATTATATGAAACTCAGTGGGTGGATTTGTGTGGTATATTGCTCTCTCTCTTTTTTTTCTCTTTCCCTCCCTCTCTCTGCACAGTCAGAGATAATAATTCAGATTTAAAGGATTATAGATGCTCCCAACCTGACTCAGTCTCTCTCTTTCATTTTATATTGCTCAGTCATCCTCAGCCCCCCTACGCTTCTCATCTGCTCATATAAACTGCTTTCTCTTTGTGGTTTATCAAATAAAAATCATTTTCTGTGCCTTCATTGTATTTTAAGATTTTAATGCTGTTTTTCGAATCGTCATCCATGACCTTTCCTATTTCAATATAATAACACACACAGCGGTATTATTAGGTTTTGTTTGTTATTAGGTTGTGTTTATTGGTTTTGCATGGAATGGAATGAAATGAGTGGAGTTGGATTGGATGAAATTGATTGGATGAACTAGAATGATCTATTGGATGGGAAGGATGGGATGGCATGGGTTAAGATTAAGTGGAATGAGTTGAGTATATTTGGCATAGGATTGATTGAGATGGTATGGAATGGAATAAGTTGGGATGAAATAGAAACAAACATATGAAATATATAAATAAATGAGATAAATGAAGATGGGATTGGATGAGTTGGCATGGGATGGGCTGGGCTGGATTGGATGGAATATGGTAGATTAAGTGTGATGAGTTGAGACTACATTGGCTGAGAGGACTTGAAGGGATTGGTAAAGGGATGGGATGGAATAGAATAGACTGTAGATGGAAGTTGAAATGGAATGGAATGGGTTGAAGTGGCTTGGATGGGATGAGATGGGATGGGGATGGATTTAGATTCTAATTTGGATTTTAAATGGAATTAGACTGATTGGAATGGAAGTCAATTGGGTTTTGGTAGCAGATAGAATGGATTGAATTGGGGTGAGTAGAGATAGGATGGATAGAGATGATATAGGAATGGAATATAAATACAATGAGAGAATTTGGATAGGATGGGGAAGGATGGAATAGTATAGGATAGATTAGATGTGATGGGTTAAGATGAGATGGAATGGGATGGAATGGGCTGGAGTGGGATGGAATATGGTAGATTAAATGTGATGAGTTGAGATCTAATTGGCTGAGAGGAGAGGAAGGGATGGGATGGAATAGAATAGACTGAATGTGATGAGTTGGGGTGAAATGGGTTGAGAGTAGATGGAAGTTGAAATGGAATGGAATGGTTGAGGTGATTTGGATGGGATGGGATGGGATGGGAAGGGGATGGATTCAGATTTGGATTTCAATTGGAATTAGACTGATTGGAATGGAAGTCAGTTGGGTCGTTATTGCAGATGGAAAGGATTGGATTGTTGTGAGTAGAGATGGGATGGATAGAGATGATATAGGAATGGAATAAAAATACAATGAGGGAATTTGGATTGGAGGGGAAGAATGGGATTGGGGTGAGATGGTTTGAGGAGAGTAGGGATGGAATAGAATGATTAAATGGAAATAGAATTATGTTTATGAGATGTAAATGAAGATTAATTTAAATTGAATTGTTTGCAATGAATTGACACAGGATAGGGTAGGATAGCATAGGATAGGACAAGGTCGGTTGAAATAAAATGGGATCTAATGACAGGATGGGAGGTAAAAGAATGTGTTGAGTTTTAATAGGATAGATTAAACTCACTGGAAAAAGATAGGTTGAAATGAGTTAGCATGGGATTGATTGAGTTGGAATGGGATGTGATAGATGGGTTTGGATAAGGTAGAATAGTAGGAATCTGTTAGGAATAGTAGGAATCTGTTAGGATAGGTATGATTGAAGGGGTTTTGACTTAAGATGGGATAGGATTTGACTGGATGAATAAATATATGTATTTTATTGATATAGTGTTTAAATTTAATACTGCAGTTTTATATTGCTTTTTCCTTCCTAGATGTGTTTTTATGCCTAAATGCATTTGCTTCAGCCAATCCCACTGCCTGTACACCACTGCCACCCTCTTGAATTATGTGCCAACTGTATGATTCTGTGCCAGCAGGCCTGATACTGGTGCCTCCCATTAGGGGATAGTGGCTGACAAATGTGTCATTTGTTTTATCCTTCAGCACACAGTCACTCGGTAAACACTAATTACACCCATAAATTCTGCAGATGGGCTTTTACAAATCAGCTGCTTTCAACTGAGTATGTGGAATATTAAAATTGTCCATTTTAACAGATATTCAGAACAAATTTAAAAAGAAATGTTAAGGTGGGGTTTAGATTCAAAACCTGATCATGTAGGTTGAGTTGGGCCGATCTGGGCCAATAGTCTAATAAATAAAAGGAATTGGTTGGGTTGAGTTGGGTTGAGACAGAGTGGAGAGGGATAAGATAGATGATGTGATGGGTTGGAATGGCATAGAAGGAACTGGTTTGTTTGAGTTGAAATTTATGAAGTGATTGGTTTGGATAGGATGGAAGAAACTGTTTGGGTGGCATTGAGATTGGATGGGGTGGGTTGGGGTGGGTTGGGTTGGGTTGGGTTAGAGTGTATTAGGTGATGGGTTGGAATGTTGGAAGACATTGGTTGTGTTGTTTTTGGATAGGATGGGCTGTGTTGGGATATGATGGCGCAAGTGATGGTTTGGGATGTGATAGAAGGAATATGTTGGGTTGACTTGGAATGGGTTGTCGTGGGTTAAGAATGTATTAAAGGGGTTGATGGGTCAGATTGATACAGAAGGAATTGTTTGAGTTGATTTGGGATGTAATGGGAAGAGGTATGTTGGGATAGGATAGAGTAAGTGATGGGTTGAGGTGGGACAGAAGGAATTATTTGGGTTGAGTTAAGATGAGTTGGGGTAGATCGTGATAGGATAAATGACATAATAGGTTGAGATGGGATGGAAATAATTGGTGGGGTTGAGTTGGGAAGAGTTGTGGTAGATTGTGACAGGACAGATGAGGTAATGAGTTGGATTAAGATGGAAGAAATTGGTTGGGTTGATGATGTTTGCATGAGATGAGGTAGATTTTGATAGGACAGATGAAGTAATGGGTTGGATTAAGAAAGAAAGGAAGAAATTGGTTGGGTTGATGATGTTGGGATGAGTTGGGGTAGATTGTGGTAGGATAGGTGAAGTCATAGGTTGAGATGGAATAGAAGGAATTGGTTGGGTTCATTTGGGATGTAATGTGGTAGATTGTGATAGGACAAAAAAGTTATCATTTCAAATGCAATGGAACCAATTGGTTTGCTTGTGTTGAAAAGGGCTATGGTGGGTTTGGATAGGACAGATGAGGTGATGGGTTATTATGGAATAGAAGGAATTGGCTGGGTTGAGTTGGGATGGGATAGAGTAGAGTAGTTTGTGATGGAATAGCTGAGGTAGTGGGCCGTGATGGAATAGAAGGAATTGGTTGGGTTGAGTTGGAATAGAATAGATAATATCATGGGTTATTTTTAAATAAATTGTTTGCTTGAGTAGAGTTTGGGTCGGGGTGGGCTGTGATAGGTTAGAACAGGATATATGAGGTGGTGGGCGGGGCTGGGATGGGATTGAAGGAATTGTTGAAGTTGAAGAGTAAAGAGGCCCTTCTGAGTATTACTGTGCTCTTGTACTTTCCTATTAAAAATACTCGGTACGTGTATATGAGTTGGCTTTTTTCCTAATCTGAAAGCGAAAAAAGGAAACTTGGATTTCCATAATATCTATTATGGAGTGGACTCTGGGAACGCTTGCTTTGATCGCCGGGTGGGCGTGAGAAATGGAATAAAACTCAAGTGAAGTATAAAACCACCGGTTCTGGCAGCGGCCGCCCCGTTTTTAACGTCTGGTGAATAGAACAGCAGGGGTGAAATTAGGCTTAGAGCACGGCTGGAGTTTGAAACGGAGGAAGTGATTTCGGGAAGGAGCTTTGGGACGGCTATGAAGAAGTGCACGGCTTATGCTTGTGTCTGCTTAATAGATGATGGGACTGTCTGTGGACACACACACACACCCTCTCTCTCTCTCTTTCTCTTTTTCACACACACACACACACACACACACAGGCATGCGTTCAAAGCATATAATCCTATATTTATGAAACAGCAATACAAGTAGGGCAGAAATCTCTGCCGCTTTTCCCCCCGCAAGCACTGCGTCGCATTCAAAGCACACCCAGCGCGTGGAAGAACAATAAACAACCCCAAAAATAACTGACAGCCTACATAATGCGCACCATAATTAAAACCTACTCAATCACAGGCACGCTGGTCAAAGACACACGCCGAATTGTTTCCGGAACAAGTGTAGCTGTCAGATGCATGCAAATAAAGCATGCGCTTCAAACACCGCCCTCGTCGCGTAATGCCGCTTTGGAGAATTATTCGGAATTTAATTCCCCGTGAGGGTCTAATATTGAGATAAATATCGTCAAGGTTCATTAGCATTAGACGAATGACACTTTGGCAGGGCTTGGAACGTTTTCAGATTAGTTTAAAACGCTGTAAATGTAATTATGTGATAGAGCCACGCTCTACAAGGCGGCTACTCTTCCAGGGAAGTGCGTCGTTTGAGACGTTTAGATTTTACACCCAATTTTACAATTTGGACTGAGAAAGAAGGTCTGTGAGCACCTGTACCACTTCAGATATTCACCTCCAAACTGCTGCAAAACATCTACAACCCCAATCTTTTAGAAAAAGTTGAGACAGTGTGAAAAGTTCAACAAGTTTAGTAATAGAAGTGCATGTTTCTTAATTTAAACTAATTTTTTGTACATTAATTTTATGTGAGTAAAATAGCCTTACATTTAATTTTATTTATTTACATTAACTTTTATTTGATGACATATTGCATACTGCTCAGATTTTTATTTTTAAATGCCATATTTTACCTAATATCCTAATATTTTGAACTTTTTTGAACAGAGTATTTGCAGCTAATAAAAATACTTTTGGTTTAAAAAAAAATCAACTTTATGATGATAGAATCCATGCAGTGTCAAGCTTAGCATTTCATACTATTCCATTACCCCATACACCCGTGAGCAATTATAAGAACAGGGTTGTCAAATCCAATATCTCTCTTTCTGTCTCTCTCGTTTCCCCTGCAGGTCTGAAGATCCGTGAAGTAATGATCAATGTGTCTCGGCAGCAGGTGGAGGATTTCCACGGGCCTGAGGACTACTGGTGTCTGTGTGTAGCCTGGAGTCACCTGGGCACCTCCAAGAGCCGCAAGGCCACTGTCCGCATCGCATGTGAGTGATGCTCTACATCAGTCCCTCTATAGGCATTGTTCTCTTGACTAGTATCCTATTGTTCACTTATATAAGTGTTTTTTTTTTTTTTATTAAAAAAAATCTGCCTCATTTTTCCTTTATCAGTTTCTGTTGACCATTGTTTGTGTGGTGAAAAGGCACTCATTTGATATGTTCATTTGAAAACTGGAGAAAATAGCTCCTTATTATGTCTAGCCAACGAGATAACAAGCCATCATTATGACGTTTATCCAAAATCCCAAAAGACATTCAGCCAAACATTTGTGAGGTAATGCACCATTATGTTTTTTATTTTTATGTGAAATCGGAAGATAAGGCATTATTTTGACTTATTTGGCCAAAATAATGACAAATAATCATTATTTTTACAGGTTCAGCCAAATTTAGTCAGCTAATAAGTCATTATTCTGACATATTTAGCCAAAATCCTGCGGGGAATAAGTCTTTTGTATTTTGACACATTAGGCCAAATTTCGAGCAAAACCTTAGGTAATGAGCCACTGGTTTAACACATCCAGCCACATTATTTCTGTAATACATAATTTATGTAATATACATAAAATACATTATCAAATACATATGTAATACATTATCAGAATTATAAGATAACACAACATTATTCTGACCTATTTAGCCAAAAGTATCGATAAAATGTCTTTATTGTGACATTTTCAGCCCAACTGTGAGGTAATCTGTCATTATTCTAACATTTTCACCAGAATCCTGAGGTAATAAGTCATTATTTTAGCATTTTACTAGAAACCTAAGGTAATAAGTAATTACTGTATCAGTTGCAACAAAAACATGAGGTAATAAGTCATTATTTTAACGCTTTCACTAGAATCCTGAGGTAATAAATCATCATGTAATGTTTTTACAAGAATCCTGAGGTAATAAATCATTATTATAACATTTTTTACAAGAATCCTGAGGTAATGAGTCATCGTTTTAACACAATAAGCTGAAATTGTGAGGTAATAAGACATTATTTTAACATTTTCACAAGAATCCTGAGGTAATACATAAATCTTTTAACGTTTACAACAGAATCCTGAGGTAAAAAATGATCATTAAAACATGATAAGCTGAAATTGTGAGGTACTAAGACATTATTTTAACATTTGTGCCAAAATTATGAGGTAACTAACCATTCTTATGATAAATATTTCTTTTGATTTATGTGAACTTATTCAGTCTGGTTCAGTTGTTGGTTTGAAGTAGTACTTTTATCTGACACTGTCCTTTAATATTCCAGCTTAAATATCATCTGAGGCAGCATGTTGCATGAAGCATATGTTTTTTTTTTGTGTGTGTGTTTTTTTGTTCCCTTTTAATAGAAGTCAGGGTGCCTCTGGTCCTCTCACTCCACAGCTCAGTTTCAGCCTGTGATCTGTACTGTTTTCTGGAACCCCGCTATGCTCTTTGCTAACGTCACGACCTCCTGGTGTGTGTTTTTTTTTTTACTGTTTCAGACCTGAGGAAAAACTTTGAGCAGGAGCCGCAGGGCAAGGAGGTGCCAATCAAAGGCATGATTGTCCTCCACTGCCGCCCTCCGGAGGGGGTGCCTCCAGCTGAGGTGAGTTCAAACAGCGGTGCGCCCCCTGTCTTCCCGGAGCTGCAGTAAACATATGGATGTTTTCGGATGTTTGATACTGGTGTGATTAAACAGTCAGCCGGGGTTCTGGGGGGAAGAGGCAGTGCTGCTGGACTGCAGGGGAACTTGCTTTGCCCTTCAAAGTGTGATCTGGCCCACACTAAAGGGTTCAGAGCAGCACTGGTGTGTATTATTGTCTACAGGAGTGCAGTTATGATTTATTTATATACAGTGAGCTGCTGTGCTGAGAATGACTCTTTCTCTATATGTGTCTGAGTAAACCCTTTCAACTGTTTCTGCATCTATCAAGCCATTTAGCTTCCAATTAACTTTTATACAGTATATTTAAACGTGTGTGTGTGTGTATATATTCTGCAGCACGTGGGTGTTAAAAAAAACCTTGTCCACAGTCCACAGTGTCCACAATACATGTACTGCCTAACTATCTAAGCACAGGCCCTCTAATTAGGTGCTAATGAGGACACCAAGTGTGATGCTAGCAAACACAGGCATCTTATAAGTCATTATTTGAACATTTTCACCAGAATCTTGAGGTAATAAGCCATTATTATGACATTTATCCAAAATCCCAAAATTATATTAAGATAAAAAAAAACATTATTCTGATCTATTTAGCCAAAAATAGTAAGGTAAAATATCGATATTGTGATATTTCCACCCTAGTTATGAGTTAATAAGTCATTATTTGAACATTTTCATCAGATTCCTGAGGTAATAAACCATTATTTTAACGTTTTCACCAGAATCCTGAGGTAATAAGTGATTATTGTAGCATTTTTACCAGAATACTGAGGTAATAAAGCATTATTGTAACATTTTCACCAGAATCCTGAGGTAATAAGGCATTATTGTAAATTTTTTATAAGAATCCTGAAGTAATAAGGCATTATTTTAACATTTTTACCTGAATCCTGAGGTAATAAGTGATTATTGTAACATTTTCACCAGAATCCTGAGGTAATAAGCCATTATTATTACATGTATCCAAAATTCCAAAATTATATTAAGATAACAAGCCATTATTCTGACCTATTTAGCCAAAAATAGTGAGGTAAAATGACGTTATTGTGATATTTTCACCCTAGTTATGAGGTGATAAGCCATTATTTTAACATTTTCACCAAAAATCTGAGGTAATAAGTCATTATTTTAGCATTTTTACCATAATCCTGAGGTAATGAGGCATTATTTTAACATTTTTACCTGAATTCTGAGGTAATAAGTGATTATTGTAACATGTTCACCAGAATCTTGAGGTAATAAACCATTATTTTAACATTTTTACCAGAATCCTGAGGTAATAAGCCAGTATTGTACCATTTTCACATGACTCTTGAGGTAATAAGCCATTAATTTAACATTTTCACCTGAATCCTGAGGTAATAAGTCATTATTGTAACATTTTCCCCAGAATTCTGAAATACTAAGTCATAATTTTACCGTATTTATCTCAAATCTTTTGATAAATTATTCTTTGGCATATTTGACCAACATTCTGAGGGACTTATATTGAGTTAATTTTAATATATATTTTGTTCAGTCAGATTTAAGTTCAGTCAAATACGTCATCATAATAAGTCATTATTTTTACTTATTTTGCCAAAACTGTGAGGTTATAAGTTGTCATCTTGACACATTATGCCAAATTTGTGAGGTCATTATTCTGACATATTGAGCCATTTTTACCAGAATCCTGAGGTAATAAGTAATTATTTTAACGTGTTTAGCTGAAATTGGGAGGTTATTTGCGCCAGAATTATGAGGTAATTTGCAATTCTTTTAATATGTTTTTCACTTTTTACCTTTTTTTAGCTTTTTATTTGATCTTTTAGCTGAGATAACACAATGGACATGTTCAGCAAATAAATAATATATATATATAAATAATATATAAATATATAAGTAATATAAAGCATGGAGAGAAAGAGGTGAGGGAACTGCAGATGGCAGTGTGTAGGTGTTTACAGGTGCTAAACGAACTGCTTACTTAAACTCTTACTTTAAATAAGAGACATATGCCAGCTTACACTGTGCAAATAGTCTACGTATAGTGTGTACATAATCTTTGTGATTGTATGTGCTATTTACTCTGCACGCACACACACACACACACACACACACACACACACACAGCAGTCACCATCCAGAGATTTCCCCTGTATACTTGAATGAGGCAGAAGCTGAAAGCACAGATGCTGAATTATGCAGAGTGAATCCCAGCCATCTCCACCAGCTGTTCTCTTTCTCTCTTTCTCTTCCTCTCTCTGTCCTCTCTCTTTCTATCCCAATATCTCTCTATGTCTTACTCTTTCTACTCATACTACTCGTACTCTAATCTCTATTATCTCTTTCTGTTCTTGTTCTCTTCCTCTGTCCCTCTCTTTCTCTTATTTCCATCTCTCAAATTTTATTCTGTATCTCTATTTTCTTACAGGCTCCATATCTTTCTCTTTCTGTCTCACTCTTTCTCACTCTGTTGTTCTCTCTATCTTTCTGTTGTATCTCCATATCTATATTTCCTTCTGTCTTTGCATTTTTTGTAGCCTCTAGCTACCCTTTCTCGGCATCTCTCTCTCTCTTTCTCTCTCTCCCTCTCTCTCTTGCTTTTTTGCTCTTACTTTTACTGCCTCTATTTTTTGCTGTTGCCTTTCTCCTCCTTTCTCTGCCTCCCTTTACCTCTGCTTTTACCTTTCACATACCTTCTTGCTCCCTCTTTATCTATCTTTATCTATCTTTTCCTACTGTTTCTCTTCTTTACTTTTTCTCTCTCCTCTCTTTTTTCCTTCTCACCCCTTTTCTCTCTCTCTTTCGCCATACTCTTACTGCATTCCTTTTTTGTTGCTCTCTTTCTCCTCCTTTCTCTTAATGTCTCTCTCTCACTTTGTTCCCTCACTGCATCTCTCTCTCCCTCTCTCTCTCTCTCTTACTGCATATCTTTTTGCTCCTCCCTTTCCCCTTTTTTCTCTGACTTCTTTTTTCTCTCCTTCTGTCTTTTTCTCTTTTACAGACTCTGTCTCCACTTACTGCATCTCGTGTCTCTCTTGCACTTTCTGTCTTTCTATCCCTCCTGTTTCTCTTTTTTACAGACTCTCTCTCTCTCTCTTTTTCTCTCTCTCTTCATTCTCTAACTGCATCTCGTGTCTCTCTCGCTCTTTCTGTCTCTCAATCCTTCCTGTTTCTCTTTTTTACAGACTCTCTCTCTCACTCTTTTTCTCTCTGTTCTCTTACTGCATCTCATCTCATCTCTCTCTCTGTCTCTGTCTCTATTTCTCCAGTTTCTCCCCTCTGGCACACTTTCTCTCTCTTTCTGTTTCTCTAACCCCTGTTTCTCTCTTTACCAGACTCTCTTTCCCCTCTGTCTCTCTCTTACTCTGTTTTCTTACCCTTTCTCTCTCTGTGTGTTTAATATTGTTTTATATCTCTCCCTTTCTCACTCTTGTAATGCTCCTCTGCCTCTCTCTTTTACTGTTTTCCCCCTCTGTCTCTCTCTTTTCTCTACTCTTACAGTATATGTATATCTCTCGTTCTCATACCCTGTCTCTTTTTTGTTTTGTTTTTGCTTCTGTCTCTTCCCATGCCAACTTTTTCCCTTTTTACCTCTGTCCATCCTTTATAGTTAGTTATAAAAACATCAGTTATCAAAGCTAGTTTTTGGGGTTAGATGTACAGGTTTATGTCAAAGGCCTATACACAGATTAGCCAAAACAATACAACCAGCGGTCTGATATTGTGCATGTTCACATTTATTTTTAAATCAGTAGAAATGAAGAAGGCATTAACACCATAAGGAACAGAGCAGGGTTAAAACCAGGTGCTGAAGGCTTCAGCTAAACCTGGCTCACCCAAGTTGGTAATGATGATTGATATTTCCGTCCCAGGTCTCCAAGGAAACAGCTGGGTTTTTATCATCTGCATGCTTTGTTCTCAGTGTTTCTGAAACAACTCTGAGAGCGAGAGAGAGAGAGAGAGAGAGAGAGGGAGAGAGGCCGCCGTGTGGGCGCTTCCTTGCCAGCTGAAATGTGAAAGAGAGAGAAAGACAGTCACATGCCATCTGCTGCCTCGGTACCGAAGCCAACATGGCAGTGGCCTGTGATTTCAAGATAAAAAACAGCCACTAGAGCTAATCAATGATCAGCAGAGCCAGCAGGGCGCCCCCTGTGAGGAGAAAGGAGCTTCGCATGAACCAGAGCCAGGCCGGGCTACTGGGGCCAAGCGGAGAATACGGGTCAGCAGCCAAGACTGCAGCGCTGTGCTTCTTATCCAGACTGAGTGTGAGTAAGAGTATTTCAGATTGCCTTAAACTGATAATTCTCTTTTTTACCCTATTTTTCACACTTAAAATCCTTTAATTTTCCCCAAAATCATCTACCAGTCAGGTTGTAAGGAGCAGTAAAAGCCCCTGCTGAAGTACAGCATTATACAGGAGTTTCTGTTCAGTTCTCCAGCACCAGGGCTGGAGCAGCATTAGCATTAGCCAGTAACCTCCTTCCTATTTCCCCGTTCAGAGGTGAGCATTATGGGCCTGTAACCTGCTGCTAATCCCAGCTAGCACTGCTGTAGCAGCATTAGCATTACCCGTTAACCGTGCTAGCTTTTTTAGTGTTCAGACGTGAGTATTACCAGCCTGCAGCCTGCTCCTAACCCCGGCTTGCACTGCTGGAGCAGCAATAGCATTTCCCGTTAATGGTTAGCTGCTAATGCTAACGCTAATGCTCCAGTTTTAGTGCTGGAGAAATTCGTTAATCTAATCCTACTGTAAATAAATGCAAGCACTGTAAATAAATGCAACCCATTTTAATTGATGAATTCAGCTGATTTCAATCTTACTTAGCATTACTAAATGATTCATGAAAGATACAGGACAATTCATTAGCAGATATTGATTTTGTCATAGCAGATAATAGATAATTCATAGTAATTCATTAATCAATTAATAGTAGATACTGAATCACTCATATAAGATACTGCCAAATTTATGTCACACTGCAAAAAACACAATTTTAGCCTTTGAAATAGTTTTTCTCATCTATTTTGTCTTAGTGAGTAAGTAATGTGTAATATTCTTTTGATAATGTTAGGAATAATCCTAATTGGTTTTACTTAGTTTTACTTTGAATTGAATTTGAATTATTTGGAATATTTGTTAGTTTAATATAAGCACATACATTTTATTTTACATATATTTTGTTGCGTTTTTTGCAAGTGGATGTTTTATAGTGCACTTAATAATAATTAATAGTAGATAATGAGTGATTAGGAGTAGGTTTTGTGTAATTAATTGTAGATACTGAATAATTCCTTTTGTAGATAATGAGTAATTTTAAGTAGTTTTTGTGCAATTGATAGTAGATATTAAATGATTCAGAGTAGATAGTGAGTCAGTCGAATTAGTTTTTGTGCAATTTATAGTAGATACTGAAAAATTCAGAGTAGATAATGAGTAATTTGAAGTAGTTTTGGTATAATTGATAGTAGACTCTAAATAATTCATAGTAGAATCTGAATAATTCAGAGTAGATAATGAGTAATTTGAAGTAGTTTATGTGTAATTAATAGTAGATACTGAATAATTCATAATGGATATTGAGTAATCATAATTGAGTACAATTGATAGTACATACTGAATAATTTATAGTAGATAATGAGTAATCTGATGTGGAGTTTGTGTAATAAATAGTTGATAATGGATGATTCATAGTAGATAATGAGTAATTTAAAGGAATTTGGTATAATTAATAGTAGATACTGAATAATTCATAGTAGATAATGAGTAATTTGAAGTAATTTGGTATAATTAATAGTAGATACTGAATAATTCATAGTAGATAATGAGTAATTTGAAGTAATTTGGTATAATTAATAGTAGATACTGAATAATTCACAGTAGATAATGAGTAATTTGAAGTAATTTTGTGTAATAATAAGTTGAAACTGAATAATTCATAGAAGATAATAATAAATTTGAAGTAGATTTTGTGTAATTAATAGTAGATAATGAGTCATTTGAAGTAGTTTTGATATAATTGATAGTAGATACTGAATAATTCATAGTAGATAATGAGCAATTAAAGTATTTTTTGTATTATTAACTTAATTAGTAGATACTGAATAATGCATATTAGGTATTAAATACATCTTATTAGCTTTAGAGTGAATCCTAGATGAATAGTAGATGAATAATGCATTGTAATTACTGAATGGTTTGTAGTGTGAACTGAATAATTCAGTATAAATAAGTAGGGCAGTTTGCTGCTGCAGCCACTCCATCTGTAATCATGAGCGCGCCGGGTCGAAAGGTCAAGCGGGAGAAACAGCAGAGCTAACAATGAATACCATTTGCCTTTTCTCCGTCTCCTGACAGCGCGGCGACAAAGCGCCGCTCTCGCCAAAGCCATTTCTTCTTTGAAAGGTCAACCACTTGGCTCGTCTGAGAACAGTTTGGGCGCTGTTTGTTTTGGCACTTGGTGCCACCGTCCTTTGTTTGTTCCCAGTTGAAAAGTTGGGTGGGAAATCACTCCCTCTTTCTCTGTGCCCCCCCAGGCTATGAGATCTTCTCCGGTGACTAATGAGCTCTGCGTAATGAGAACAGTTACAGCGAAATCACAGAAATGAAAGCAGTGCCTTACCTGTCACAGGAAAGTTCACTTAGATTAGTCATGGAAACGAAAGGGGAGGGGAAAAAGTGCAGGTGCTAAAACACGTTCTCCTGATAAGAGTGAGCAGCCGCTGCCGTGTAATAGAATTATATCAGTGTTAGACTCTAAGCTTTAGTCATTTTTTTTAGAGCGAACACAGTTAATTAATCACTTTTGCTGATGAGGTGAAGTCATCAGGAGTATTCAATCAAAAAACGTGGAGCACAATTTCAGAGGAAGGATAAGAAAGAGGATGACTTGTATGTCTTATATTAAACACATTGGATAAAGATTTAGGGCCCTATTTTAGTCTTGCACTTGATTTAGGGCATGTCAGTGTGTCTTTGCTATCGTAACAATAGGAAAAGTACACCTTGTGCGTCTCGAAGGGCGCAAAAGGCATGTACTAATAATTCTCTTAATTAATCATGGGTGTGTTTCAGGCATAACATGCAACAAACCAATCAGTGTGTCACTTGCCATTGCCTCTAAGAGCCAGGTGGGCTCTGACTTTGGCGGATTGCTATTTTAGGGGCGCAGCTTCCTGGACGTGTCCAATGCTTCTCACAGGAACAGCAGGAGGTGAAGCAGGTTTAGGATTAACAATTAGCGAATTCCACTCATGAATTAGCAAACACTAACAAAAGTAATATAACAATAAGCTACATGAGCTATGTGTTGATATAAATAAATATCGTTATTTTATGTCTGGACACAAGTGATTAAGCTATGATCTAAAGGTTTCAGAGTTTCAGAGTTAACTGGATTGACCTGTTCCATTATGTGCACAGTGGTGGTAAAATCTAGATCAAAATTGGCCTCATTCACCTGTATGCTTTTCTATTATAGGTATTTCCATTCATTTATTTATTCATTCCTTCGAAGGAAAATTCTGGAAAACTAGCACAGAGCTGTAAAACGGATCAATTATCAATTTCAAAACCCTGACACTGTTATATAGTAGACTAGACTTTTTATGTTGGTGAAGCATTAAAACATGGCGGCCACTGCAGAAGTATATTGCGATGTAGATACTTATACTGTGCACTACTCTTTGAGTTGAGGGGAACTGTTTGGTGGTGTAGAGTTTATTTCAGAGTTTATTCCAAGCTGTTGAGGAGCGTGACTGAAATCTATAATGGGTGTGTCCTCCAATCCCAGCTTACCATCAGTGTGAAGTCTTGCCCACCAGGGCTCCTTCCATGGGGTATTCTATTATATATATATAAAGGTTGTTTGCCTAGCTGATGTGTTGTAGGCTATAAGAGCAAGTTACCATCTTCTGCACTGTGAAGTGTGACAAAGTGCTGACAATGCACCGAGAACTGCAATGCAATAGAAAAACACACTGTCATGCACTTGTTGAGTTTGAATTTGTTATTGTAATCAGTAATGATGCTTTTTGTTTTCTCCTAAATGTTACCATGGTTTAAAAATATTACAATGTTTTTTTAATAATATTCGTTTAATAATGCAAATTTTTGCATTATTTGTTAACACTGTAAAGGAGTTTAAAAAAGCACTAATACCAAGACTAGACCTAGCTTTTGGGGGAACAAAAAAACTACAGGGTTCAGCTGAATGGATGAAAGGCTCAGACAAGCCATGACTTCGTAATTACAGTGCTTCCTCCCTGTCTCCTCCCCTCTGAATGCAAATAAATATGGCGTTATGAGGTGTGTCACCTGTTCTAGGGTTAATTGGATTGACCTGTTTTGTTGCGAGCCTTGGTTTGGTGTCAAGGTTTAGCATGTTCCATTATCTTTCCCCGAGGGTTTGGGAGTGATCCACCTGCTGGAGGTCTCCCTGTCAATAGCTTTCATGAAAAAATGAATGTCAGTGACCTCTCGCCCTCTTCCTCTTCCTCTAAAGAAGACTCTACCCTCTACTGCAGTTCTTATCTTCACAGCGGTCGTCTCATTGGTCGCTGGTTCCCAGGGTCTTCTCTTTCTCTTGAAAACCTTCTGATTTTGAAGCCAGTGTTGAAGTCCCTGTTCCCATTGCTTTTGGATGTTTTGTAGTCGAGTTTGATCCTCTTGCACTCCCGTGGCTCCAGTGCTTGCTCTTCTTTCTAAAAACCGGCAGTGACCTCAGGTCTCAGGTCTTTTCATCTTCTCGGAGCACATCAAAGCGCCGGACCTCTCTCAGACCTCCGAGGCCACCATTAGCCGTGGTTAGATCCACCCCACTCTTTCAACTCCGCCACGCAACGAGCGGCGAGTCGATACTGGTTGTCACCGGCTTCTTCAAAGCATGTTTAGAGAGCGTTTTTCGAGTTGGCAGCGGACGAAGCCGTGGTTGGTGGGCATGCCATCGCTGCGCTCCGCGTTGGCGACGCTTTAATGGGAACAAATGTGCCAATTAGACAAATGCACATTTCCTCTGTTCGTGGAGAGGAAGGGGGGGATTAAGGGCCTCGTAGCAAGTCTGTCCCACTGCCTGCATCTCTCCTCTCATCATCCCAGCTCCAACCTCCCCAGAGGCCCATGAAGACCCAGAAACAGCCCTTGAATACAAAACAGAGAGAAAGAGAATTTGCCACCGAATCTGAAGGCACAGCTTATCAAAGCAATTTTCCAGAGAGGGCAGAGGAGACAGAAAGAAATTTAGGCTAGAACGAGGAGAGTAATTTCATTAATACAATAATAAGGGTGATCATGATGCTTCAAGTATTAAAGTAAAGGACCATGGGACACTTGAGCAATTTGAGTAAATCAAGTAGACGATTGAAAAAGAAGAGTATAGCATTTATATAAGGTTGTGTGACAGCTTCATTTATGGCATTTATGGCCTTTTATCTGATGCTCTTATCCAGAGCAACTGTAACAGAGTTGGGTCAATGTAGTGTTAGGAGTCTAGCCCAAGGACACTTATTGGTGTAGCACAGTATAGTCACCCAGTTTGGGAATTGAACCCCAGCCTCGCATGCAGTGGTGATTATTCACTGCGCCACACCAACCACAAGTTTGAGGTTTGGATGACTTACAGTTACAGTACTGCTCTACAAACTTTTTTAGAAAACGTGATCAGTGTGGTCTTGATCAACATTAAGACCAATAACATGTGGATTTAGTGGGTCTTTTTTTTCATATCAAGGGAAAAGTGGGATCCGCATACTGTAGTAGGTAGCAACTGAATAGCCAGTTCTTCTGGAACATTCCAGATGCATACTAGATGTATAATAAAGAATATACTTTCATTGTTGGCACAGTGATGTGCCAACAGTATCTGAAGTAAAGATATTTTACATAGGCCTCATCGTTGCCCCAGATCCTGCCATGTGTATTAGCAGAACCAGACAGAATCAATCTGGTGACATTGGGGAGGATGGAAGGGAAATGCAAATTGACTGAATCTGAGGTCTTTTAGAGACAGGTCCAAGCAGGTTATTGGTCGAGCATTTGACACAGCATTTGAGTCTCCTGGTAGAACTTATTCTGAGCTTTCTAAGATTTCTTGGAGTTGATGTCTTGGAAACAGGAAATATGTACAAGTGTAAGATTCTGAAATGCTTTGATTGGAACCAAATTGTAAAGAGTAGTCGACTGCGTCAGAACATCTCAAATAAAAACATTGTACAGATCTTGTGGTGGGTGTTCCTTGGATTCAGAAGGCAGTACGTAACAATGTGGGTGGTAGCGCCTTCTATGATGTATTTATGCTATGCACATGACACTGTGCATCCAGGAATGTTAAATGCCTGCACAACATTCTTCTGATACCACTTTCAAGCCTCATTCAAACTCTCTTCGAACATTATTCAACCTCATTTACAAGATAACACCTCACAACGTATGAAAGTTAGAGATTACAAAGATTCCTCTGGCTATGTCCAGATCGAATACATCACAGCTAGCCATCTACTTGGCTATAGGTGAATGCGGAAGCGTTACAATTGAGATAATAGTTTCGAGCCACTTAAGCCAACACCCCAGTTGCTGAGTATAACATGGGGTTTGGCCTGAGACACTTGTACCAAAACTCTGGAGGCTGAGTATAAAATGGGAATTTGCTCAATTTTATATTATGGGAAAAAGTATATGATGGGAAGTGGCCAGAGACTATTGTGCCAAAACTCAGACTGCTGAGTATACTTTTGGAATCAGCCCATAATGCTTGTGTCAAACCCCTGGCTGCCTAGTATATTATGGCAATCAACCTGAACAGTTGTGCCAAAACCCTGATTGCTAAATATATTATAGGAATCAACCTAAGACACTTGTTTCAAACCCCTGGCTGCCTAGTATATTATGGCAATCAACCTGAGGCGCTTGTGCCAAAACTCTAATTCCTGAGTTTAACATGGGAATTAGCACAAGCCTTTTGTGCCAACACCCCGATTGCTGAGTATATTCGTATGAGAATCGGCCTAAGACACTTGAGTCCAATTCCTGGCTGCCTAGTATAGTATGGAAATTTGCCCAATACTCTTTATTATGTAAGTTGTCATCAAAGTCTTACATAGATATGATGTAGCTCTATAACCACAACCATCGCTGAAGTGTTATCCAACTTTTTTGTAGTCTCCTGCTGAGTAATATGCCTGTCTACGTTTTTGAGGTTACGTAATTGTGATATGGAGCAAGAGTGTTTAAAATTTGTGCATCTCTCCTAAACAGACTGGGACAGATACTGTAACACTGTTACACATGCTTGCCAAGATTAGTAAAGATTAGCCAAGGAGTTCATGAGTGTTGGCATCCATTTGCCAAAACTCTGAGCTGTATACCAAACGTGACTGCCAAGATTTGAGAGAATATAAAGACTATATTCAGACAGCCAGCCCAAACTGGATTGTATTTGTCATATCTAGATTGTTTCTAATAAAAACTGGATCCAAACCACATTTGGAGGTAAAGTTTGCATGGGTTTGTCTCAGTCTGGAAGCTCTGAACGCACTAAAATCAGATTTCAACTTGTCCTTTGTGTCACCCACCATGTGATAAACAGCAACCTCATCAGTTACATTACTGAGGCCAACCTTGTTACCATAGGAACCCATGCAGAAATCTTTGTAATGTCTGGACATTCACTTCTCAAATTACGAAAACAAACCTTTGTCAGTCATCTTGGTACTGTTGAGTCAAGACCACTAGAGCCGAGTCAAGGCTGGGACATGACGAGTCCGATTCACACTGTCCACACTATCGAAAATCAATCTGAATACAGTCTAGATATGCCAGGAATCTGATTTGGGCGCAAAAGTGTGCACAAAAGAAAGACCAAGCATTTCGGATGCTGTTGTTTGCAGGATCTAGCACCCCTTACTGGCCAAAAGTAAACCAGATCATTGGACATGACATCCTGTGCTTGGATCCCTGATGAAAGGGAGTTAAAATGAGATGGTTTAAATAAAATTGGGTTATAGAGGTAGATTAAAAGCAATGCAGTGAAACGGAGGAGACATACACACCTAGGGAGGTATAGAGCCGGTGGCTCTGGAGGAGCTGTGGAGTGGAACAGAGAAAAGAGCGAAATTAAAAGCTTGTGATGAAAGAGTTCTCTCCAGCCATCGAACAGGGGGTGAAAAACATTTATCCGCTCCACAGCTGACGGCTGATATATCGATCCTCTGATATCCATTATTCTTTAGAGGGTGAGCGAAAGAGAGAGAGATGAGAGAGAGAGAAAGATGAGGGAGAGAGGGAGGGATGAGAGAGAAAGAGAAGTAATCTCATTGTTTGCCGCCGCTGCTGAGTTTTCTCACATAGGGCAAGGACACAAACACACACAGTCCACAGAGCCATGCTGTGTTTTTAATTCTCAAACACACAGACATAAATCAGCGCTGTCCCTGACACCCCCCCGCCGAACCCTCGCCGGACCCCCGGCCTCGGCCGTCCACAGATTGTAATCTGACCGGTTCATTCATGCGAGCGGAGGGGAATTGCCACAGTCACGATCCCAAACGGCTACTAAACGGGTCAAGATGCTGGACGCCGGCCCTAAATAAATCACTGCCGCCGAACAGAACTTGACCTCACCTCTGACTCGACCCGACCTGACCCGAGGCAATGAAGTAGGAAGAGCATCTCTATCGTCTGCGGTTTCTCAGTTCCTTTCTCCTTCATGCTTTAGGGCAGTTTCTCAATTAAAATGTTGCTTTTTCTCAGTGGTCGCTCCTCATGCCACGAGGGAGATTCTTCTTTTGAGATTGGGTTCTTTACAATGGGTCTTGCTCATCATTGAAGCAAGTTTATCGTTTTGAATTTTGGCATTTTTTTCCATGCTCTCATTCCCTTTAAGAGACAGGTATTGGTACATCTAATGTGTCTTCGTTAATAGTTCTTTCTCATCCTCTTGTAGATGTTTTATAGAAATTTCTTTAAAGTCTTGTTTTTTCGTAGAGGGTCTTTACCATTTTAATTGTGCTTTTTCCTTAGTTGTTATTTCTTATCCGCTTCTGCTTTTGAGTCTTAGTTCCTCTTCTAGATTCCCTTCTTTCTCTGGGTCTTGGTTCTTCTGTCTGTCTGTCTGTCTGTCTGTCTGTCTGTCTGTCTGTCTGTCTATCTAGATGCCCTTCTTTCTTTGGTTCTTTCTCATACTCTTGGAGTATGGTTCTACATTTCAGTCTTGGTACATCCAAGTAGGTCTTTGCCAATAATTATTTCTCATGCTCTTATAGATGTTCTAAAGTTGTTTTTTCTCAGTGGCTCTTTACCATTTGAACCTTGCTTTTTCCTTGGCTGTTCTTTCTTATCCTCTTAGGGAGCTTCTACTTTTGAGTCATAGTTCCTCTTCTATGTTCCGTTTTTTCTCTGGGTCTTGGTTCTTCTGAGTCGTTCTTGGAGATGTTCTTCATTGTAGTCTTGGTACATCTAAGTGAGTCTTCATCATTTCTGAAGTGTGTTTTGTGTAAGTTTTGGATCTTCACAATAGTTATTTCTAATGTGCTTAATGATTTTCTCATTTTAAGTCTTGGTCCTTCTTATTGGGCCTTAAGCTGTTCTTTATAATCCTCTTAGTAAGCTTCTTCTTTTGAGTCTTGGTTCCTCTTGTAGATGCCCTTATTTCGTCGGGTCTTGGTTCTTTAGTTCTTTCTCATACTCTTGGAGATGTCCTACATTTCAGTCTTGGTACATCCAAGTGGGTCTTTGCCAATAGTTCTTTCTCATGCTCTTATAGATGTTCTAATTTCTTTAAAGTCTTGTTTTTTTCTCACTGGGTCTTTATCATTTTAAATTTGCTTTTTCCTTAGTTGTTATTTCTTATCCTCTTAGGGAGCTTCTACTTTTGAGTCTTAGTTCCTCTTCTACATTCCCTTCTTTTTCTGGGTCTTGTTTTTTTCTGAGTTGTTCTTGGAGATGTCCTACATTTTAGTCTTGGTACCTTGTCATTTTGACTCTTGGTTCTACACAACAGTTCTTCCTCATGCTCTTAGTGATGTTAACATTTTAAGTATTTTAATTTTTTTCTCAGTGGGTCTTTACCATTGATATTTTGATTTTTCCTTAACTGTTCTTACTAATCCTCTTATGGAGCTCCTGTTTTGAGTGTTGGTTCCTCTTTTAGATTCCATTCTTTCTCTGGGTCTTGGTTCTTCTGAGCTGAGTCTTGGATCCTCTTTTAGATGCCCTTTTTCTTCTGGTTCTTGGTGGTTCTTTTAAGGTGTTTTTTTCAATAGTGCAGCTGCCTGGACTTGTCTAACTCTTGTTGACAATACAATGCCCAGATAGCAATGAGCATCTGGCAGTAGACATCTGCCTAGGTTCATATCAGTCAGTAGTGCATCTGTGTTTTTTTTTTTTTATTGTTGAGGTAGCAACACGGCAGAAACCTCAACCTCAACCTCAACACACCTTATTTCGAAACCACCTAATGCAATAAGAGGAGGCACTAATTCTCATGTGTTTTTTTGTCTTATTTATTTCTCAGTGGTTCTTCCTTATACTTTTAACCAGGTTCCTTATTTGAGTCTCGGTTCTTCTCAGTATTCTCTTCAGCTTATTTTGAACCGGGATCCTTCTCAGATAGATATTGTCTTTTGAGTCTTACTTCTTCTGCTTACTTTTCAGTCTTGATTCTTCTCAGCGGGTCTTCCTTGTGTTTTTAAATGATGCTTTTCCTGACATTTTCTCTCTTGAAAACACTTATTAGCAGGTTTGCACACTTTTTGTTATTAAAATATCCATACAAATAAATCTAAACTGAATTGAGTTAACCAGGGTTGAGGAACTTTGGTTCTTTTCCCTCTAATTGGTAGATCAGAGAAGTAAAAACAAGCCAGAAGCAACCATTAAGACTCAAAGCAACTGCCCAGGACTTTTCCTTTTTGAAGCCTGTGGCCAGTCTTTCTTCTGAGCTGAAACAAATGAGCATCCTCTCTGGTTTGCACCAAGTAATATGCGGCAAACTGAAGTAAACAAACACCAAAGGAATCAACCAAGTCAGCTTGTTACCTGGCCACTGCTTCTAAACACCCACTGCCCTCTAGTTGCAATTCAAGTTGTGTCCTTAAGGTGCTCTCACTGCACACGGTAGGTGCATCGCTGTACGCTGTCCTAAATTGGATTCAGTTTTTTTCCAGCGGCAGAGAACTTTGGCACTGTGGTTCGTTTCCATGCCCATAACCACACCCATAACCTCCACCATGCTAATGCTTACCATTTTTTTTTACTTCGTTGAGTAGTCTTTGAAGAATCTGAAATAAAGAACATATTCTGGTTTGTTGAACACAGTTTGGGTGCAGTATAAATGTTAATATCCACGTTTATAATGCCTAACGACTGTGTTCATAGAGTCTTAAAGACAAGAAACTCATAGAAACTGATATATTGAAATGCCAAATCTCAGTCAAATTGGCTAACGAAGTTGATCTTGTGTTTCTGTTGCAGGTGGAGTGGCTGAAGAATGATGAGCCCATCAGTACGGTGGACGACGGTAACATTGACACTCGAGCGGACCACAACCTGATCATCAGTGAGGCTCGACTCTCGGACTCGGGAAACTACACCTGTCTGGCCAGCAACATAGTTGCTAGGAGACGCAGCGCTTCGGCTACGGTTATTGTATATGGTGAGTGTCTACGAGGGTTTTCAGTCAACCAGGTCATGACTGAGCCTCCACTCAGTCTATGACCACTAGAGATCCTGTGGTCGTAGTCTATAGAAGACGCAGCAGCTAATCAGTGAGTGTTATTGTATATACTGGCCATCTATGGAGGTCATGACTGGACCACTGCTTAAATGCATCTGGTCAACAATGACCATGTACCATCTACGGAGGTTATGACCGGTTTACCACTCACCAGTCCTGTTGTCATAGTCTCTAGAATATGCAGCAGCTCAGTGAGTGTTATTGTATATGGTGGCCATCCATGCAGGTGATGATAGCTAGAAGACCATAGCCATCTAAGAATGTTTTCAGTCAACAAAGTCATGACTGGTCCACCATTTAAATGTGTCTGGTCAACAATAAGCATGTTTCAAAGTCCTAAAAGATGCAGTGTTTCTGTGAATATTGTTAATTATTCAAGTCTTGATCCAAAATGCGTGGTCAAAAGAGGTCCTGTGGTCATATTCTTTAGAAGATACAGCAGCTAAGTGAGTGTTATTGTATATGGTGGCCATCTATGGAGGTCATGGCTGGTCCATCACTCAAATGCATCTGGTGAACAGTGACGATGTGGTCATAGTCCCAGAAGACACAGGTCCTCAGTGGGGTGTTGTTGTATTTGGTGGCCATCTAAGAATGTTTCCAGTCAACCAGGTCATGACTTGTCCACCACTCAAACAGTTGGTTATCTGGTCAACAGTGATCATGTGGTCAATGTTCTAAAAGTTACAGTAGCTTAGTGACTAATATTGTCTTTTACGTCTCAAAAGTATGTGGTCAACAGTGGTCCTGTAGTCATAGTCCTAGAAGACACAGATCTCCTCAGTGAGTGTTGTTGTATTTGGTGGCCATCTAAGAATGTTTTCAGTCAACAAAGTCATGACTGGTGCACCACTCAAATGCATCTGGTCAATGATGATCATTTTTCAAAGTCCTAAAAGATGCAGTACCTTAGTGAATCTTATTGTATTTTATGAGTGTTTGAGAGATTGTCAATTATCCAGGTCATGATCCAAAATGTGTAGTCAAGAGAGGTCCTGTAGCCATCTATGGAGGTCATGATTGGTCCACTGCCTAAATGAATCTGGTCAAAAGTGACCATGTGCTCATAGTCCTAGAAGACACTGGTTGTATTTGGTGGCCATCTAAGAATATTTCCAATCAACCAGGTCATGACTTGTCCACCACTCAAAAAGCTGGTTATCTGGTCACCAGTGATCATGTGGTCAAAGTCCTAAATGTATGTGGTCAACAGTTCTCTTGTAATCATAGTCTATAGAAGATGTAGCAGCTTAGTGAGTGTTATTGTAAATGATGTCCATCTATGGAGGTCATGACTCGTCCACCGCTTAAATGCATCTTGTCAAAAGTGACCATGTGGTCATAGTCCTAGAAGACACAGGTCCTCAGCGGGTGTTGTTGTATTTGATGGCCATCTTAGTGATACATGTATATGGTGAGAGTCTGGAAAGATTTTTAGTCAACAAGGTCATGACTGGTTCTCCACTTAAAAGCATCGTGTCATCAGTGGTCCTTTGTTCATGTTTGCTAGAAGACATAGTAGCTTAATGTATGCTATTCTATATGACAAGGTGGTTCTCTGGTCATATTTCCAAGAACATGCAGTGCCTACACCACTGTTATTGTGTATGATGAGTGTCTACGAAGTTGTTCAGTCACCTAGGTCATGACTTGGGCCTATTCTATTTTATTCATCTCTAAGCGAGCTGTCAACCACGCACAGCACAGCTTGATTTAAGGTGTGTCAGTGTGTCTTTGCTATTGTAACAACAGGAAAAGTACAACAGCCTGGCACAAAACATGCAAAAGGCTTAATCATGGGTTTGTCTTGGGTGTAACATAAAATAAACCAATCAGCTTGTTACTTCCCATTCCCAAGTCAGGTGTGCTCTGACTTTGCTCTGACGAATTGCTATTTCTGGGGCGCAGCTACCTGGATGTGTTTAATGCTTCTAAGCAGAGGAAACTGACATGACATGCTTTTTCATGTAGAATAATGTTATTGTATTTGATATTCTGTTAATTGTTGATGTTAAACGTTTGAACTCTTTCCAGATGGCATGCGTTTTGGGTTTGTGGACTACTGCATACACAAGCAAGGTGTACGCACTGTTGACATCTGCCTAGGTTGTTTTTAGTCAGTGGTGCACCTGTGTTTTCTTTTCTGTTGCTAAGACAGCAATATGCCTGAAATTTACCTTAATGCGCCTCATTTCAAGACCACCACGCCCATCAGCATCAATATATTTATGATCGCTACTGCTATTTAAACAGCGCAGGTGGAAATTGTGAAAATAGGCTGTTGGCGGCGGGGTTTAAGATAGCAATGAGCATCATGACATGCCTTGCACAGGGTGTACAGTGTTGGGGACATTACCGGTGATATGGAAAATAGAAGCAAATTAGAAATAGATTTTAAAAAGCCAAATTATATAAAAAGTGAAAGTGAAAAATGAAGACCCGTTATTGCACGTTACATGTTTTGTCCATGTCCTGCACACGCCTCAAGTGGACAAGGAGCAAAGTCCAGCACCCAGACATTCCTCCCTTTCCTGTTTTCAGGTTCACTTCGCTCACACCTCCTAACTTCTCCCGGTTAGGTGTCACCTTGTCAGTTTGTTTCTCAGAGTTTGTCTCGTTATATTTTCTTAAGCATTCCGGTGTCACTCCGAGATTTGACCTTGCCAAGACGGGTCTATTTGGAATGCCGCTTGAAATGTTACTTTCCGGCACTCGTCTCTCTGCTGACCTGTGCTGCCCTTCAGAAACTGTCAGAGACAGCAGAGCAAAAAAAAAACTGCTGCTTATAAATCACCGTCACTGCCGTGCGGCGTGACACGGCTCCATCGTTTTTCAAACGGCTAATGGTTTATCATGAAAGGTGTAATGGAGAAAAGCACAGCTTCATCATCTCCGGAACCGCTCTCGGACTCGGGGACTGTCAGAACGCTTTTGATTGGTTGTTTTGGCAGCGTTTCTAATGAGCTAACGATTGTGGTGCCCCCCTGCGTGGCTGTGCTTTACAGACTTCAAGCCCCATTAGGCTAATTGTGACAGCCTTCCGGGTGTTTTGCTACAATATTGTGGCAGTTAAGTAACACACACACACACACACACACATTGGCTCACACTCCGGTGTGTATTGCTGTGTTTATGAGGCAAGGGCTCCTAAATGAGCATGTTCTGGAAGTGCTGCTGTCTTCCCTTCGACCCAACGTCTTAACCTTCACCTCAGCAAGGAACAAATCAGCTTCGACTGCAGCTTCAGAGGGTCCCCACACAGTTCTGCCGCTTCTGAGGCTTCAGAGAGTCCCCACAACCACCAGTCTTCAGGTTTTCATGGACGTCGAGGGACCTGGTCTCCACAAAGAGCTAAATACAAGCACAGGCACACTCAGGCTGCGTTCCTGAAAGAGTACGGAACAGATGTCGGCTAAAGCAAGCGTGGAGCTGTGAGCTTGATTGAACTTCGCGAAGGGCTTTGACATCAGCTGTCAAAACTTGTCAACGGCAGTTACTGTGGCACTCAGAGGTTAGCGTAGCTGCCCCGGAGAAGGTACCTTTTTTCTGTTTCTGTTCTTTTTCTTCCGCTCGCTGGAACAAATTGACACCATATGGCAATCAAGGTAAAATACGGTACCAGTCAAAAGTCTGGACAAAGACCTTTTTCTTTATTTTGGGTCAAACAATCCAAGGCTTTCTCCAGACAGGCAGCTCGAACAAGATGTTTCAGCATTTGTCGAATGTGCTAGGGGTCAGTAGTGTAACTTTATGCAGTGTGTTACAGGTCAGTGTTGTAACAATATGCATAAGGTTGATTGAAAGCTAAAGATTTCTCATTTCCCATTAACTTTTTCACACTTTCATCACCTGGATTTTCACATAACTGTGAAGTGGAACAAAAGTGATGCATGGTTTTCTAAAACCCCCTAAAAATCCAAAAATCTGAAATGTGTGACGTACAAAAGTATTCATCCCCCTTTACTCTGAACCCCTAAATACCATTCAGTGCAATCAAATGCCTTTGAAAGTTGCTTCATTAGTTAGTAGAGTCCAGCTAAGTGTAAGTTACTCTCAGTATAAGTACACCTGTTCACTTAGATCACATCCTTATGAACAATAACCTGGCAACAATGGCACACCTAAAACAGAAATACGGCATTGAGAGCAATCAATTTCTAGAATACCTACAACTTAGATCAGTACTAAACTCAAGAATTAAGAATAAAGTAACGCTAGAATTATCCCCACCAATCTCAGAATTTCTCAATATATCCCCATCAAACAAAACCATATCTAAAATTTACAGGTTTTTATCTCAGTTAGATCAAACAATCTCTGTACCAACAAAGAAATGGGAAGAAGATCTCCTAATGGCTCTCACTGCTGATTTCTGGACTAACATTCTTAAAAACACATTCAACATGACTAACAATACTAACCTCCACCTTATACAATATAAAATTATCCACAGAGTTCACTACACGAGACAAAAACTACATAAAATGGGATTAGTAGACTCTGAAATCTGTACACACTGTTCATTAAACACCGCAGACAATTACATGCACTCTCTATGGTACTGTCCACCTGTCAAACACTTCTGGCAATTGATTGTAAACCACCTAACGCCACTATTGAAACAGCCCACCCCCCCATCCCCATCACTCTGTCTGCTAGGAGACACTTCAAACACAAATCTAAACCAGGAGGAAACCAGGGCACTTTTGGTGGCGCTAACCATCGCCAAAAAAACCATCCTAACAAACTGGAAATCAAGAGGAAACATCACAATCAATCACTGGGAAAACTCACTCAAAGAACATATAGAAATGGAACAAATATCAGCATCTACTAAAAACAGAACTCAAGAACACATGAACACATGGACAGCACTAAACAACCTTTTACATCAGTGACTTCATCAGCTCTCACACACAGATCACTCATACACCACTAACACACACAGATCACTCATACACCACTAACACAGCCATTTTGAACAATAACCATCCCGTAAATCTAAAACCTATACCCGAATGTTCCTGTACCCTCTCACACACACAATCACACACACAGGGCAGATACTATCTCTCTACTATCTCTCTCTCTCTCTCTCTCTAACTATTCTCTCTTCTCTCTATCTAATCCCACATAACATCAAACAAGGGAAAAATATATATATATGTATGTGTATATATCTTCATTACCTATTTCTCTATTCTTTCTTTTCTGTAAATATTTAGATTTTTTTTTTCTTCTCTCTCTTTCCCTCTCCTGTTTCTCTTATGGTTTACAAATTGTTTTGTTTGCTTCAATAATAATAATAATAATAATAATAATAATTATTATTATTATTATTATTATTATTATTATTATTATTATTATTATTATTACTACATTTTTTTTCTCTCTTCCTCATCCTCCCCCCCTTTTTTTTTTTTTCTCCCCCACTACTCCCCACTTTTTTCTTAATTTAGTTTTTATTTTTGATTCCATTTTTTTTTCTTTATTTTTTTCTTTTTTTTTTTTTTTTTCTTGTCTTCTTGTCACAATGCTCACACTACCTAAAACTTTGTATAAACTTTTAATAAACAATAAAGTAAAATTGGTCCTCCGAAGAGGGGGGGTGGTGGCGGGCAAAAAAAAAAAAAAAAAAAAAAAAAATAAGTACACCTGTTCTGTAAAGGCCTTGGTGGTTTGTTAGAGAACACTAGTGAACAAACAGCATCTTGAAGACCAAGGAACTCACCAGACAGATCAGAGATAAAGGTGTGGAGAGGGAAGCTTTGAGCATCCCAATGAGCACTGTTTAATCCATCATGCAAAAATATGAAAAAAAGGATTCTACACCTGTTTCTACCAACCTACCAAGACATGGCCATGGTCCACCAAAACTGACAGATCGAGCAAAAAAAAACACTGGTCAGAGAAGAAGCCAAGAGGTCCATGGTCACTCTGGAGGAGCTGCAGAAATCCACAACTCAGGAGGGATAATTTGTCCACAGGACAGCTGAGTTGTGAAGACAAATCTGGCCTTAATGGAAGAGAGGCAAGAAGAAAAAACATTGTTGAAAGGAAGACATTAGAAGTGCTGTTTGCAGTTTGTAGTTGAACTTTTTGGACTAAGTGCAAAGCGCTGTGTGTGGCAGAAATGTAACACTGCTCATTACCCTGAACACACCATCCCCACTGTGAAACGTGGTGGTGGCTGCATCATGCTGTGGGAAACTTTTCTTCAGCAGGGACAGAGGAGCTGGTCAGAGTGTATGGGAAGATGGATGTAGATAAATACAGGGCAATCCTGAAAGAAAACCTGTTGGAGGCTGCAAAAGACTTGAGACTGGGAAGGAGATTCACCTTCCAGCATGACAATGACCCTAAACATACAGCCAGCGCTACAGTGGAATGGTTTAGATCAAAGCATATTCATGTGTTAGAATGGCCCAGCCAAAGTCCTGACCTAAATTCCATTGAGATACTGGGACAAGACATAAACATTGCTGTTTACAGATGCTCTCCATCTAACCTGGCTGAGCTTGAGCTATTTCGCAAAGAATAACGGACAGAATCTCAGTCTCTAGATGCGCAAAGCTGGTAGTAATTGCAGCGAAAGGTGGCTCTACGAAGTATTGATATAGTGGGGCTAAATGCTTTTCAGACTTTTACTTGATTAAAATTTTCCACAGCAAAGTCGACAGTAATGTGCTACTTTGTATTGGTTTATCACTTAAATTCTTAGTAAAATACATTTAAGCTTGTAGTTGTAAGGTGACAAAACTTTTGCAAGCCACTGTAATTATATCCATTTTTTCACCTTTTAGGATGTGATGGTACTTATGCGAGAATACTTGACAAGAATGTCAAAGGGGAGGTGTTGTTTTGGCCTTCCGTTTTTCATTAAAACAGACAATCTACTTAAACACCATTTTTGAGTAGATTTGGCCGCATGTTTAGGGTCATTGTCTTGCTGAAAGACCCAGTGCCGACCAGTGATGGGAATAACAGCATTGAAATAAACAGCATTACTAACGCCGTTACTTTTTTCAGTAATGAATAATGTAACTAATTACTCTGACTGTCACTATAATGCCGTTACCATTTCCGACACCCCGTTACTGCACGTTACTTTAGCCTGTCAATTAACTTTTTTTTTTTTTTTTTAAGTTCGCGCATACAGACAAAGTGGGTGAGTAACACAAAAGTAATGCAATAGTTACTTTTACTGGTAACTAGTTACTTTTATAGTGGAGTAACTCAGTTAGTAACTCAGTTACTTTTTTGGAGAAGTAACTACTAACTAATTACTTTTTCAAAGTAACCCAAACGTACCCAAATCTTCAGCTTTCGGGCAGAGACCACCAGATTCTGATTCAAAATGTCCTGATATTTCAAAGAGTTCATGATCCCATGTTTCCTTACAAGGTTTCCAGGTCCTTTGGAGGTGAAACAGACCCACACAGATCACAGCCATCACAGATCCTCTCCCATACTCAACAGTGGGCATTAGGGGTTTTTCTACGTACTCATCGTTAGTGTTTGCCGGTCCCACTTAGAGAGTTTGTTGCCAAAAAGCTCTATCTTGGTCTCATCTGAACAAAAGCACACGGTCTCAGTTAAAATCCCAGTACTCCACCCATTTACACTTATGATTATAACTCAGAAAAGGCTTTCTCTGTGCTGCATGTCTCCCAAACAGCCTGTTGGCATGTAGATAGAGCATGATGGTTGTTTGGGAGACCTCTTAACCCTGAGATGGGACCGTTTGATTAAATTCTCTTACTACCTAACTTCAGGGAACTTTTTACTTCTCTTACCATCCTTCTCACTGTGTGTGCTGGAGAGATACACTTTTTTCCTTTTCCAGGCTTGTTTGTCATTTTAGAATTGGCCTATTTTCAGCTTTGATTTTCTTTGGAATTAAGAAGTAGCGGTGTTCACAGATTCACTCGTTTCTCGCTTTAATTATATGTATTTTTTCACCTTTCAGGGTGTGGTGGTACTTATGTGAGAATACTTGTCAAGAATGTCAAAGGGGTGGTGTTATTTTTGCCTGGCGTTTTTTTTATTTAAGCAGACAATCAGGCAGTTTTGAAGACATGATCCCCCCCCCCCCCCCCCCTCATTCAGACAGAGCTGTCAGGAAGCTATCTCTGGTAAGCTGTAGCTGATCAGCTCCTACTTGTGTTTCATGGATTAATTCATAAGGGTTCATCACACTGCTCCTTTTTCTTCATTAAGACGTGAGAATGGCTGTCAGTGTGAGCGTGTAAAAGCGTGCGCCGAGGGGGGAAGCGTGGTGTCAGAAGTGTCAGGAAACACACACGGTTAGCCGGTAGTGTGGCCTCACAGTCCTCTGTGGACCAATTAGCTGATCAGTTAGTCAGCGCTGGCTTGAGGAGCAGCAGGAGTCGTTAGTGGAGCTTTACTGCCTCGGCTTTGTGTCTTTATTGTACCATTAGGATGTAAATCATCTCTCTCTTTCTCTCTCTCTCTCTCTCTCTCTCTCTCTTTCTTTGTCTCTCTGTAACTCTTAATTGTCTCTTTTTCTCTTTCTTCTTCTCTCTTTCTCTCTGTGCCTCTCTTTTATAATGTTTGACTTGATATTAAAATATTATCGCCGTCCAATGAAAGACAAGTTTCTCTAAAACAGCACCTTTACTCTACTCTCTCTATTGCTGTGTGTAAGTGCCAGTATTGATGACATCGCAACAGTAGTATTAGTTTTATTTAGATTTTACTGAACATACACTGACTACATCTCTCTCTCTCTCTCTCTCTCTCTCTCTCTATGTCTCTGCCTCTCTTTCTCTGTCTCTAGTTAATGGCGGGTGGTCATCGTGGACAGACTGGTCAGACTGTAGTGTGCGATGTGGGCGGGGCATTCAGAGACGCTCGCGCACCTGCACCAATCCAGCACCACTTAACGGCGGGGCTTTCTGTGAGGGCATGTCTGTCCAGAAGAGCACATGCACCTCCCCTTGCCCAGGTACACTACTGTCTTTTATTATCTGTGTTTATGGGTGTGGATGTGTGTGTTCATTAACATGGACATTCTTATTGGCTGTTACTGAGGTTGCATGCACTTACAGACCTCTTAAAAAAAATGATGAGTTTCTTTGATTTTACCAAACCATAAATTAACTGAAAACCAAATTGAAAACCTCTGTAATCAAGAGGAAGATGGATGATCACAAGCCATCAAACCAAGCTGAACTGCTTGAATTTTTGCACCAGGAGTGCAGGAATAAAGTTATCCAAAAGCAGTGTGCAAGACTGGTGGAGGAGAACATGATGCCAAGATGCATGAAAACTGTGACTAAAAAACAGGGTTATTCCACAAAATATCGATTTTAAACTCTTAAAACTTTACGAATATGAAGGGAGCCAGTTTAGAAGATTTGTAGGATGGGTGGAATGTGGTGATGTGAGCAGATATGGGTGAGGAAACAAACAGCAGAATTTTGAAACATCTGAAGTTTGTGTAAATGGAAGAAGCTTGTGTAAATGGGCATGAAGAAATGGAGTTTTCCAAGTGGCTTGAAATAAATGCATGTTTAAGGAGGTTTTTGCCAATTAATAACCAATAAGGATTAGAAAAAGGGGGAGTTTGGGCATTTTTATGGTAGGTTTATGATAGATTTGGTGCCAGTGTAGATCTGAGGTAGATATATACACACTATATTGACTCGTCAATGGAGTCAATGGAATTGTTTATTTCAAAATTAACGTCACTTAAAGAGTTTATCCTTTTATTGGAGGATTGTCTAGATTTTGAAACATTGCTGTGAACATTTGCTTGTGTATTCAGAGCATTGACCAGAGCATTAGTAACATGATGGCGTTGGATGATCACCACCCTACCTTATCATCCCAACTCCCCAACTCTCATCTCATCCCAAACGTTTTTGATGGAGCACCATCATTCCAGAGAACACAGTTCCACTGCTCTACAGCTCAATGCTGGGGGCGTGTTTACCTCTTTTGTTAGCCCATGCCTGACATAAGGCATGGTGCCAGCTTCTCTACAGGGACGGTGGATAAACTGGTAAGCGGCGTGTGCATTTGCACATCTGTATCAGCAGCTAGTGCAACTTAAAACATAAGCTCAAGGAGCACATTCATTAAAAGGGATCTCCACAAACGTCGAGCATGCTACAGTATATGGTGTACATGAATCTCGCCAATCCTCCCATAATAATAAAAAAAAAATCAACAGAGCCCCCCACACCCCCCCGTCCGGCACACCATCAGCCTATGTCCTGCATTTGCATTTAGATTAGTCGTGGAGGAAGCTGGGGCGGTGTCCTGGGTGAGGAGGATAGCGAAGGAGGGGTGGGCTGACTCGGGGAGACAAAAGTAAATTGTCTTTGGGTTTTTTTTTCCTACAAGTCGGGGAGGAAAAAAGTGGCAGATTTATCAGCGGGACCCCGAGGGAGAGAGCGGGAAATGAGCTGCCAGTCTATGAGCTTCGGGACAATTGAAAGTTCCGGAAAAGTTTGGAGCAGATACGGGAACAGGACTGTTCCGATGAGGAGGCGGGATATGGGATTGTTTAGAGAGCTGATCGGAGGGGTGGTGTGTGTTTTTTTTTTTTTTAAGTCTTTTGTCTGATAAGTGTCTTTGTATGTGTGTGTGTGTGTGTGCGCACAGTGGACGGTGGCTGGTCCGGCTGGACTGAGTGGTCAGTGTGCAGTTCGGAGTGTGAGAGGCAGCGCGGCAGAGAGTGCACCGACCCTGAGCCCAAGCATGGGGGCAGACTGTGTGACGGGGCAGCGCTGGACACGGAAAACTGCACCGGAGACCTCTGTACTCAGGGTGAGTCAAAGTAATCATCACTGTCATCTTCATTATCTTGTGCATCCTTTACCTTCATCATTATCTTCATCACTATCTTGCCATTGTTAGCCACCAGTATCTCTAAATAGACCTACTAGCCACTCCACATCATCTATAACTTACAAACCACCACTAACACCATCTTAGTCCTTACTAATACTACCTGTCTTCTCTGGACTTCTAAAGGTCTGGCCATTTCTGGCCCTTACTAAACACCACTAGCTTCCTCTAGACCCTACTAGTCTCAAGAAGAAGCTAGTAGGGTTATTAACCCTTGGTACCCTACGGATGGATTTTCCGTCCAAAATCGCACCTTGTGTTCTCAGCTTAATTACTCAGGAATCCCTTCACACATCAACATAATCCATATATGGTTAGAAAGGGCTTTCTTACGCTTACGCTTTCTTAAAGTAGCGATGACATCCCAGTGAGATCTCCTTCCCCAACCAATATTATTTACCTTTAGTGCTTTAACCATATTTATATGATATAATGATATAATATTTGGTTTGAAATATATTTACTGATATATTTCAAACCAAATATTATCAGTAAATGACCCAAAAGTGTCCACAGAAAAAGTGTAAAACTACCTGCACTCAAACTAAAGCTAGGTATGGCACTACTTGTTAAAAAAGAGATAGTGGTAGGTACTAAAAGTCAGATGGTCCAGAGAAGGCATTGGTTATAGACCAGGAAGGAGAAGAGAGTTCAGAGGTTTCTAGTAGTGGTTGGTAAGTGCCAGTTGTTGTAAAGTAGCTGGTGGGCCTATCCGGAACTAGTGGTGGCTAGAAAAAGCCGGAGGCTCCAGAAAAAGCTAGCAAGATTTTTAATAAAGACCAAAAACAAGACAGAGTGACCAAGAGCTAGCAGAGATTTGTAAGTGCCAAAGAGTCCAAAGGAAATCAGTGGTCCTTAGTAAAGCTGCTGTTTAGAACGGACCAGAAATGGCCAGAGTTTTAGAAGAGAGCTAGTGATGAGAACCAGTTGAGTGGCTGGTAGTCCTAGTTGGAGCTAGCGGTGGCTAACAAATGCTGAAGGGTTTGAAAGAAGCTAGTAGGGGTTTAAATAAAGATCAGTAAAGAGACTGAGAAGCCAATAAGAGCTATCAAAAAATCCATAGGCAGTCAGTGGTCCTTAGTAAAGCTGAATAACATAGAACATAAGAGGCAGACCTCTTATGGAGCCACTGTTAGTAAGGGCCAGGAAGTGTCTGCAAGATCTAGAGGGTCTAGGGGAACCTAGTTATGTTTACTAACGGCTAGAAATTACCAAAGTATTAAAAGAGACCTAGTGGTGGTGGATACTGAGAGTCAGAGGCTTCAGAAGAAGCTAGTGAGGTTATTATTTGTTGATAGATACTAGAAAAAAAGATGAATGGGTCAACAAAAGCTAGCAGAGGTAGCTAGTAGTACCTGATTGAACTCTCGAGGAACGTTGGCTCCGTATGCAGATATGAGCCATTAGTCAAGAAGGACAAAGAAGACGCTATAAAGTCCAAAGTGTCAAGAATCAAGTTTATAAGGGCAAGACATGGCCAAATAGTCAAGAGAGATCTAGTGGTCCAAATGAAGCTAGTGGTCACTTGTAGGGACCAATCATGGCAAGAGAGTTGAGAGGGTGCTAAGTGTTGATTGGTAAGTGCCAAACTGTTTAAAGTGGCCCAGAGACTCAGTAGAAGCTTTTATTGGTGGCTAATGAGGACCTTTAGTCTTCAGGGAAAGCTTGTTAATAAGGATTAGAAAGGAGTTCCAGGGGTTCCAGAATATAGCTAGTGGCCTTTAGCAAAGCCCAAAAAGGGACATAGAGTCCTCATGGTAGAAGGAACTGTTAATGAGGGCCAGGAAGGGTTACAAGATTCTGAGGCAGTTTGAGGTATTTAGAAAGGCTTTAAGGGGCAGAAAACTACAACTCTGCTGTGGCCTTATGTGGCTTCATAAGCCAGTCCAAGTCTTACCTGCACAGCTGTACATGAAGAGTCAGTGTGAAAGTTGCATTAGTCACAACATTCATTACAGTATTCAATCACAGTATCCCAGAATGCAATGAAAATTAATGCATGCCTTCCCGGCAGTCCATCAGTTCGTCTGTAAACGGTGACTTTCCAGTGATTTTCCCACGAATACTCTTTGGTCAAATAAATCATAAACCATTAGTTAATGTTGCATCAGACTCATTGCATTCCTTTTTTTAATGTGATATGTGGTCTATTTGTGCATGTCTTTATCTCCGCAGATAAAAAGCTCCTGCATGATATGAAGGTTCCTCCAGGTGAGATGCCTGTACTGTCTCATCAATGTCTAGTATCGTGTCCCATTACTTTTACCATGTTCCATGGAAGCTATTTAGAGTTGCCTGTGCAATTCTAGCCAGACACCACCGGTCACGATCATTACCACCCACCGTGCTGTCCACTGTGAGTGGTAATGCCTTCTATGAAGTATTCCCAGTACACAAGTGAGGCTGTGAGTCTCCCATCTATTCCCATCTGGCATCCGCAATCAAGCCTTGCTGGAACTCCGATATTACTTTGCCAGAGTTCAACTAACTCACAAGATATCACCTCGCAACCTATACAGGTGTGGCCATTCCCAAGCCATCCACATATGAGTTAAAAAACTGGGAAAACAAGCTTCAGATTGAGAGCTGATTTTGTTTAAAGTCAATAGAATACATGCAAGAAAACATGGCAACTTCACAGGAAAAGGAAATGTCTCGAAAATTCAATGGAGCTCATTGGTAAAATATTTAATTCCATGTTCACTCCATCATCTTTCCTGTCCATAGAAGGCTTTCTACTAGACTTTTCTTACTTTTTCTACTCTTAACATTGCTGTGAGGATTTGATTGCATTCAGCAACATGAGGGTTGATACGGCCAGGATGGGAAGATCATCAAACTTCCAAACTTCCACCTCATACTCAACTCATTTCAGACTATCCCAATAATTTTTTTATGGATTACAATCATTTCGGAGAACACAGCTCAATTCTTGGAGGGGGGGTGGTGATGTATACCTATCTTGTTGTCCAACACTTGATCAATTGGTTCATAATTACAAGAGCTCTCAAGTTTTGAAGTCAGTTCAAATAAAAATTATGTCATAGATAAGGGCAGAGTGGCATTGGTGAGGGGTATCTGTGCACAGAGGTGGGTGTATTTTTCAGCTTGGCAAATTCCGAGTAAAAAAAAGACCTAAAAAAATCACACTCAGGGCCCTAATTTAGTGATCTGTGGCTCACCAGTCAATTGCACATCACGCAGCTGGATTTAGGGCGTGTTGGTGTGTCATTGGTATCATGAGGGCACAAAAAGCATGCCTTTTGCAGCTCAAACTGTGCAAAAGGCATGTGCAAAATCTCTTAATTAATCATGGGTGTGTTTTGTTAGTAAGGGGAAATAAACCAGTCAGATTGCCAGCCATCATTGCCTTTAAGAGCCAGGTGTGCTCTGACTTTGGCACGTTTGTATTTTAACAGCGCTGCCCTTTGTGCTTTTTGGTAGAGAATACAGATCTGCGTGTGCACGCTATAAAGGTACGTCAGCAGCTCATTTAAGGGAACAGCTATGTTATTTTATTCTTTATTCTGTTTATTGTTAAAGGAGTTAAAAGTCATGTTTGCACAGTGCAATGTGTCCATGTGTGTGTATAACAAGTGGAGGTGTTATGTTAGATGTGCACTGGGTGCTCGGCACTCTGTTATAGATTGGACGGCTGACTGTTGACTGAATAGACTTTGAGTGGTCAAGCAGGCTAAGCGCTGCCACTATGCTCAGGAGAGGCGTTCTTTCCCCACATCACTCCAAAGGGTGATGTCGCTCAGCTCAAGGCTGCGTCTGTGAGCTGATGTATAGAAACCGAGTCGCTGCGCTTTCCTCCGAGCATTCCTCCTGATATTATAAGATAGCAATGAGCATTGTGTTGGGTGCCTTATGCAGGGTGTACAGTAGGGCCCATAGACTTCATTTTTTCAAGTCAAAAATAGTTGCTAAGATTATCTAAGATTTAAAAATATACTGCCAAGACTCGTCAAACTAACAAATAACATTATTATCTGGTGACAATATTTCCCAACTTCAGCTCTTATTATTTTTATGATTTAAGTTTTAATTTCCATCAGAAGATACAAAATCAAATGATGAGATGACTGAATGTACAGTAGACTACTCATTAAATATCTTCGTCTTCGCTTCGTCTTCTTTGGAAAGTTATTGGCGTGATGACGCAAGTTTTTCCTGGCTACAGCGATGCTGTTTTTTCATTGGCTGTTGGGTAGCAACATTTCTTAATTTATTGACTAGCCTGTGAGAAGGTTCTTCGTAAGGCTTAAAACAGCTTTAAAAATTGCTTCAGTGCGTTAGAGACGCAAGGTGTGGTGTTTCTCTATGTGAACTGTTTAAAATGCATGTGTCTCACACCCAATGCGTGAGACTTCGGTGCCCTAACTTTGCATATCTGTGTCAGAAATGGGTGTAACATTACAGGTGTCATGTCACTAAAAATCAGTTAGATTTTGCTCTTTTTTTAAGTACAATTGGTCACTCTGAGGCTGCATATTCATGCTGCATGCAACAAATATTTCAATACCCCCATTGTATGCATTAGCCAGAAAAAAAACGAGTGAATCAGGAAAAGCCCCCGGCCTGACAACAACCCATTAATTAGCCTTGGCCTGCGACCACCCACTGCACCCAATCAGAGGCGAGACATCATTAATATTCATGAGTAAGAGCTGAAATCCTGTATAAATGCTAAAAAAAAAATGGGGAAAAAGAGGAAGTTTGGAAGAAGCACTGGGTGATGTATGGGTTTAGGGGCGGGGCTGAAGAGGGAGCTGATTTCAGTAAGACGCAGATGGTTGGATATTACTAGGGGGTGTGGTATTACTGATTGACTGATTGACTGTGAGTGTCATCCTTGCCTATTAAACATTTAAACCTTTGAGGGTGCTGCAGAGGCAGAACTGACCCCAATCAAAGTGTTTTTTTTTAAGGGTTAGGAAAGATGTATAGAAAAATTTAAGATGGACCGGAACACTTCCTACGAACCCTGTATTCATAATGCCTTGTGAATGAATTTGTAATGCAATTATATGACATACATAATACATTATAATAACTGTAATAAGCTTGTATAATAACTCATTAGTGCTTACAGCGACATTCATAGCACGTTATAAACTACAAGTGTAAGGGTTTATAAAGAAAGGGCTTATAATGCCTTATAATATCTGTTCATAAGAACATTGTGCAATGTACTGTTGTAATGCACTATAACACAGATTTGTTATATTTTGGTATAATGCATTATAATAGCTGCTATGATTTCTAAACAACTAAGCTGTTGTAAAAGTGTGTAACACATTATAAAGCCTTATATACAGTCATTACTGACTTTAAGTGAAGTGAGTTTTCATATGCTTTTTAAACGTGAAGTAAATTTTATTATACCTCACTGTAATGTCTTATAGAGCATTATGAGTGCTCTTTACTGGCTTTAAGTGAAGTCTGTTTTAAATGCCTTTTCTAATGCCTACAGTGAGGCATGATAACATTTACCTGTTTACAAACACTTCACTTAAAGCCAATAAAGAGCACTCATAATGCTCTATAAGACATTATAGTGAGGCACAATAAAATTTACTTCACGTTTATAAAGCATATAAAGCATATGAAAACTCACTTCACTTAAAGTCAGTAATGACTGTATATAAGGCTTTATAATGTGTTACACACTTTTATAAAAGCCTAATTTGAGAAATCATAGCTGCAAATTATAATGCACTATAGCAAAATATACCAATATCTGTGTTACAGTGCATTACAACAATACATTGTGCGATGTTCTTATGAACAGATATTATAAGACATTATGAGCCCTTTTCTTTATAAACCCTTCCACTTGTTGTTTATAATGTGTTATGAATGTTGCTGTAAGTACTTATGAGCTATTATACAGGCTTATTACAGTCATTATAAGGTACTGTGCATGTCATATAATGCATTATGAATGCAGTTATAATGCATTATGAATACAGGGGTCATAGGGAGTGTTGCCAAAATATGTTTTACAGTTTAGTGCCTCTTTAAGTAGCTGAATATTATAAGGGATTTCCACAAACTATGGACTATTAGAATTTAGTGAATAATCTAATGTCTTAAAAGCAGAGGTGGAAAGTAACTAATTGCATTTACTCACATTACTGTAATTGAGTAGAGTTAATGAGTAATTTGTAATTTTTAAAGTAGATTTTAAAATAGGTCATTTTACTTTTACTCAAGTACATTTTGCCACAAGTAATTTACTTCGCTACATTGAAAAACTCCCCGTTACTGAGTAAAAAATGTTTTACCATCAAAATTTGCCCCCTTACGGCACTGCACATGCACTGACCAACACTTTTTTTGTATGTTTTCATGTTTTTCATAATAATTTTTAAGTAATAATAATAAGTTTTTACTAGGAACATTTGCTTGGATGTTCAAAAACCATGTAAATAGCAGTTAAAGCATAGCAATGGCAAGTTAAAAAATAATAATAACCTGTAAAACTTTAAAAATACAGTTTATAGTCACATATATGACCATAACTTTTTAGCTTTAAAACATTAAAGAACAAAATATATCATAGAAACCTATGCCACTTGTTCTTGAAAATGTTTTATGGGGTGGTCTGAACAAACACTGCCTATAAGGTCCAAATTATTTATGATTATTTATTTATTATTGATTTGTTTTTACTTTTTTTTACATCAAATAAATAAAAGTAACTATGTAACTTTTACTCAAAGTATATTTTAAATTGAGTACTTTTTTTACTTTTACTCGAGTAGATTTTTAGATGTGTACTTTTACTTTAACTTGAGTAAAAGTTTAGTAAAGTAAAGGTACTTTTACTTAATTACAATTTTTCAGTACTTTTTCCACCTCTGCTTAAAAGTTAACTATAAGTTCAGATTAAACATGGAATAATATGTTATATAAGCTTCAGACTTGACACAAAATGTGTGTTTAAAGGTTTACAAGCATTAGCATTAGCATTAGTGCTAATAAACTTCTGAACAATCTTAACAAATGAACGAATTAGTGTTATCTTGTGTTCGCAGCCCAAACCGAAAGCCCGGCTTTAATAGTCACGGTTGGCCACGGCCAATCACAGGACAGCAATTGGAACAAACATTCCGTTGAGTTAAATTAATCTCGCAAGCGGCTGTAGCGCAATCTGCTAACGCTCTGAGAGGCGAGGTGGGATAAACAGCGAGAGAGACTGACAGCATGGAGGAGGCGAATGTTTGTGGATGTGTGTATGAGTATGATTGTGTGTGTGTGTGTGTGTGTGTGTGTGTGAGAGAGAGAGACAAATGGAAGATTCATTATCCTGCCAGACTTTGCCGAGCTCCCAATTAACCTGCACCGTTAGCGGCTTCTGCGGCTCGCTGCATTTTTTCGCGCACTGTTTTCATTTCCTGCGTGCGCTCCATAGCCGCGAGCTGCTACAGTCTCCACACGTCGCCACAGTCAGCACTCGGAAACAGTTTTACACTGTGTGTGTGTGTGTGTGTGTGTGTGTGTGTGTGTGTGTGTGTGTGTGTGTGTATTTGCGTATGACAGAATAAAAAAAAAGACCTGATCACTCCTGATTAGCTAAAACAGCGCTAATGGACGAGGGCTACTATACACATACTGTACACTATGAACAACCTTTCTAATTACTGAATCATGTTACGTAAGTTGAACCCACTGCAGCTGACACAGATGTGCAAATGCACACACACAGCTTGTCTAGTCCATGTAGAGAAGTATTGTCAATAGATTAGGACTCTCTGGAGGAAGCAGATAAACATAAGTATATTGGCATCATGCCTAAAATAGGAGTGGGTTGGAGGAAGGGAATAAAGCCTCCAGCATTGAGATGTAGAGCCCCTTCTATCCAGAAAATGAGAAATGTTCCACTCTTTGATTTACTCAATCCATACAAAACCAAGGAAACATAAAAATAAGGCATTTTAAAAGCTGGAAAACATTTAAACGTTAAAATCCTCTGATATGTCATGATTTATTGTGATCTACATGGTGTTTTGGGTGCTTTGAGAAACTTACGCAATTGGGTTGAGTGTAGAATCGACTCTTAAAGTGAATCGGTTCACGTATCAAGTGCAAATTTAAATCAATGATTCAGAAAATAGTTCACAAGCCCATGTGTTTTATTATTTATTACACTCTAACCTCATGTAGGAAGGGAATAAAGCCTCCAGCATTGAAATGTAGAACCCCTTCTAACCAGAAAATGAGAAATGTTCCACTCTTTGATTTACTCAATCCCTAAAAACCCAAGGAAACATAATAATAAGGCATTTAAAAGCTGGAAGGCATTTAAACTTTAAAATCCTCTGATATTTTGTGATTTTTCATGTGATCTACGCGGTGTTTTGGGCACTTTTCAGAGATTTTCTGTGGGACAGCAGGAACCTACACGATGGGTTGAGTGTAGAATCAACTCTTGAAAGTAAGGCATTTAAAAGCTGGAAGGCATTTAAACTTTAAAATCCTCTGATTATTCATGAATTATCATGTGATCTGTGTGCTGTTTTTGGGTGCTTTGGGGAAATTACACGATGAGTTGAATGTAGAATCGACTCTTTAAGTGAATCGGTTCACGTATCAAGTGCAAATTTGAATCAATGATTCAGAAAATTGTTCACAAGCCCATGTGTTTTATTATCACACTCTGACCTTGTGTATACACAGCCATGGGAAACTCATTGCAGTTAAACCCATTGAAAACCCACAGAAAAACTTTGAAAAAATAGGAAAATGTTCAGCTCTTTGATTCACTCAATTCTAAAAAAGCCAAGAAAACATGAAAGTAAGGCATTTAAAAGCTGGAAGGCATTTAAACTTTAAAATCCTCTAATATTCCATGAATTATCATGTGATCTATGTGGTGTTTTGGGTGCTTTTAAGGAACTTGCATGATGGGTTGAGTGTAGAGTTCATGTGACTCATTGAGTGAATCGGTTCACGTATCAAGTGCAAATTTGAATCAATGATTCAAAAACTTGGTCGCGAGCCCATACATTTCATTATTACACTCTGACATTGTGTATACACAACTACGGGGAAACTCATGAACCTATGGAAAAGCCACAAAAAAAATCTCTGGAAAAAATAGGAAAAATCTTCGGCTCTTTGATTCACTCAATCCCTAAAAAGCTAAGAAAACTGGAAAGTAAGGCATTTAAAAGCTGAAATGCGTTTAAACTTTAAAATCCTCTGATATTTCATGAATAACCATGTGATCTATGCAGTGTTTTGGGTGCTTTGAGAATTTTTTTTTTGTTGGGTTGAGTGTAGAATCGACTCTTTAAGTGAATTGGTTCACGTATCAAGTGCAGTTTTGAATCAATGATTCAGAAAATTGTTGACCTTATGTATACACAGCCACAGGGAAACTCACTGCAGCTGACACAGACTGGCAAATTGTCGCTGTCCAATGAAAAACACTTATCTCCAAAACAGCAACTTTAAGGGGTTAACGGAAGTCAACGTAAAAAAAAGTTTATTTCAGGTCATTTTGAAGAGTTTCTATTGGTCTATTCATCAAGAAAATTTGGAACAGTGTAAGGGACAATTTGCCTATTCAAATTATGTAGTACACTAAAAATCAACAAAATGGAGATAAGTGTTTTTCGTAGGACAGTGGCGAAAAACACCAACACAGCTTGTCTAGTCCCTGTAAAGAAAGTACTGTCAATTAGACAAGGACTCTCTGGAGAAAGCAGATAAACTAGGACTTATTGGCACCATGTCTAGCACCAGATATGGGCTTACAAGAATGTTCATAAAGCCCCCCAGCACTGAGCTGAGATGTAGAGCAGAGGAACTGTGTTCTCTGGAATGATGGTTCTAATGCCTCTAATACTTTTTGGATGAGTTATTTGGATCGCAATCTTTCAACATCTTGATTTACCAATGCTCATGTCCCCAAATGCAATCAAATCCTCACAGCAATGTTCCAAAATCTAGTAGAAAGCCTTTCTTCCCTGAACATTAGAGACAGTTACTTCAACTAAAGCAACAAAAGCAGAATAAAGATGTTTTTAATTCTTTTCATTTTTGAAAAAACGTTGAACGAGCATGAGTATGAGCATGAGTACTTTGTTTATATGGTGTAGAATATTCTCTCTCTCTCTCTCTCTCCCTCTTTTAGCAACTGAAGTGGAGAGCAACAATGACATCGCCCTGTATTCTGGTCTGGCGGCTGGACTGGTCACTGTGGTGCTGCTGGTGGTCGCAGGGGCGCTCTACAGGCGGAGTCAGAGCGAGTACGGCGTCGACGTCATTGACTCGTCCGCCCTGACCGGAGGATTCCAGTCCTTCAGCTTTAAGAGTGCCAGACAGGGTGAGACCCCCACCAAGGCCTTCTCTGTGTCTCTATATTAAAAAACACAATCAGTGGCCGCTTTATCGGAAATCCTTCTTTTGTGCTACAGCAATAAAATGTATTAGCATCACACACTTTCACTGGTTGATTAAAATGTCTGCAGGCCGTAAAAAGGATGTGAAAATACAATTTGCTCCAACAAAATGGATTTCCTGTTGAATGGTTTTAGGGTGTAGTTGCCAATGGATTTCTACACTGTAAGACTGCAAAAAAAAAAAAAAAAACATTGGCAAAAAAAAGACCAGTGGTCCTCAAACCGGGGTACAAAAATAAAACTGAGTAAAATGAACATAGTTGTTTTATTCTGTAAACTATAAACATTTCCCCCAAATTCCAAATAAAAATATAGTAATTTAGAGCATTCATTCGCAGAAAATGAGAAATGGCTGAAATAACAAAAAAGATGCAGAGCTTTCAGACCTCAACTAATGCAATAAAAACAAGTTTATGTTCATAAAGTTTTAAGAATTAAAAAAATCTATATTTGTATATTTAATCACAGTTTTCATGCATCTTGGCATGTTCTCCTCCACCAGTCTTACACACTGCTTTTGGATAACTTTATTCCTGCACTCCTGGTGCAAAAATTCAAGCAGTTCAGCTTGATTGATTGGTATCATCCATCTTCCTCTTGATTATTTTCCAGACGTTTTCAATTTGGTAAAATCAAAGAAACTCATCATTTTTAAGTGGTCTCTTATTTTTTTTTTCAGACCTGAATGTGTACCACTGGTGGTACGTGAAGCACTCCAAGGTGGTACACCACAAATGCATGTTTTTAATGTAGCAAAAACAAAAGATTATACAAGGAAATGCACGTGGGTACCAGGGAATGTCCAAATCAATGGATCTTAAGTAGTTGTCTGGTTCATTGGAGCCAATAATATAAATTTTATATATTTTATATTTTTATATATATATATATATTTTACTTCGGATAAAAACATAATTTTCTTTAAATGTCATAAACAAAATAAAATAAAAGTCATTTTGCAGCATTTGTATTAAAATGGAGTAAACACTTTTATAGCATTAATTTATAGTGTTTCTCAGTGACACCAGAATATCCAATAGCGTCACTACACATTGGATTTTTTCTCCATATCGCTCACCACTATTTTGCTTGTGTATATTCCTGTGGACGACTTTTTAGGTAGTTCTTTAACTTTTTTTTGTTTAGTTGTGGGTGGTATATGGTCTTCAATGTTTGAAGAACCACTGAACTAGACAAAATACAGCTCTGGAAAAAAATAAGAGAGAACTTAAAATGATGAGTTTATTTGATTTTACCAAATTGAAAAACTCTGGAATATAATCAAGAGGAAGATGGATGATCACAAGCCATCAAACCAAACTGAACTGCTTGAAGTTTTGGACCAGGAGTGCAGGCATAAAGTTATCCAAAAGCAGTGTGTAAGACTGGTGGAGGAGAACATGCCAAGTATTAATTTATCTTAAAACGTTATGAATATGAACTTGTTTTCTTTGCATTATTTGAGCTCTGAAAGCTCTGCATCTTTTTTTATATTTCAGCCATTTCTCATTTCTCATTTTCTACAAATAAATGCTCTAAATGCAACTTTTTTTTATTTAGAATTTGGGATAAATGTTGTCCAAAGTTTACAGAATAAAACAACAGTGTTAATTTTACTCAAACATATACCTATAATTAGCTATATCAGGGAAACTGGTTATCAAGTTATCAGAATAACTTTACTGGTGCCTTTTTGTGCTTATTTTGAGTTCACATTACTTGAAATAAGGTGAAAATACTAAGTAAGACTGATTAAGATCATTATTCCAAAAAATAAGCAAAATAATCATACACTTACACAATGCTCAGTAGGACAAAATATCTTATTTTTCTTATGTTGACTGTGACAGTTTGGTATGAAGGCTTGGGCATTGCTAAGTGATTTCTTAGGTATAATGTTTTTATGAACTGATTGTTGCTTTGATGTTGCCATGTGGCTGACAGTGACAACAATGGTGTCTTATATGGTCACTATTGGGGCTTCTGTGGGGTTCTAGGTGGTTGCTAGAATATTGCTATATTGTAAGTGTTTGTGAATTGCTAATAAAAGATTGATATCATATTGTTTTAGATTTAGATTTTAGATTATTGTAGTTTTAGATCACCTTCGTCCTAAAACAGCATGAAATGTGTTTTCCAGGTGTTTTTCAAGATGTTGCTAGGATATGGTTGGCTGCGGTATTGGTTTAATTGCTTGCCTATTGCTGAGTGGTTGCTATGATGTTCCAGGTGGTTTCTAAGGTATTCTCTCTCTCTCTCTCTCTCTCTCTCTCTTTTTTTCTCTCACTAGGTAATCCTCTACTCATTAACTCCTCCATGCCGCCGGACCTCACCATGTCCCGGACCTTCACCAGCCCCATCTGCTTCCCCGACTCCATGGACAAGGACCTCATGTCCGAGCAGTCGCTCTTCGACCCCCTGCCGGACGTCAAGGTCAAGGTTCACAGCTCTTTCATGGTGTCCCTGGGCGTGTCGGAGAGGGCGGAGTATCACCCCAAAGTCCCGCCCCAAACCTTCCCCCGGGGCATGGTTCAGGACCTGGGTGGAAGGGGTGGCACCTTGGGAGGGAGGGGGAGGGGCTTGCTCAGCCCGAACTTGGGGTTCACACCCCGAACGGCCAATTCTGACAAACCCTTCCTCCGGACCAGCGGACTGTTTGGGCACGGGGGAGGCCGACTGGTGCTGCCAAACACAGGTGAGTGCGGTGTGTGTGTGTGACTTAGCTAACTTAATAGACTTTAAAGGAGAAATCCTGTGTGAAATAGACTTGGGTTGTACAGAAACTTACGAGTACAAAAATTTGATCACATTGCCCACCTCCATTCACTCCCAGCATTCTAATATACAGAGATTTTTGCCAAAGCTCCCAACAAGCTTACAATGCTAGTGATAGGGGCATAATACTGCCCATGCAAAGAAATCATTATATTTACACCAATAACAAGCTCAAAGTAGCACCACACTTCATTAGTAGAATTCTGAGGGCCTAATAATAATAGTAATAATAATAATAATAATAATAATAATAATAATAATAATAATAATAATAATAATAATAATAATAATTAAACTTTTTTTTTTATATAGTGCTTTTCAAAAATCTCAAAGACGCTTTACATACAAAAATCAGGCACAAATGAAAAGGCAAAAATTACAACAACAATAATAAGGGACAGTCTTTAAATTGAACACAAAAATAATAATATAGGCATTTAAAAACATTTAAAAACATTTTAAACAAGGCATGAGAACTTCAAAAGTGCACAGGTAATGTATTAAAAAAGACTGCTTTTACACATAGTACCTCAATAAGTCGACTGACAAGCACAAACAAATAGGTAGATGCGTGAATATTATAGAGATATTTTCAGCAACAAGTGGAATTCATGCATTTCCACAGAATTCAAGTCAAGACCAAGAGCGGGACATGTCAAGTCTGAGTCAAGACCAAGACTTTTAGTAGTTGAGTATGAGCCAAGACCGAGACCAGAATAAGATTTAAAAATAAAAATTCAAATTCAAATTCCATTTATTTTTATTCTAAAATGTAAAAAAAAAAAACAATTATAATTTGCCCTCAAACAGCTCATCACTAAGGTTAGCTAGCTCGTCACTAATGGTAGTTCTCTCCCCGGTGGCCTTAGTATTTTTACTGGCTTGTCGCTAAGGTTAGCTAGCTCTTCGCCAGCTTCAGTTCACTTCCTGGTAACATTAGTGTATTAACTAGCTTGTTGCTAAGATAACTACCTCGTCACTAAGATTAGCTAGTTGCCGCTAGCTTTAGTTCTTTACCCGGTAACATTAGTATTTTCTTTAGCTCATTACTATGGTAAGCTACCCACTGCTAACATTTGTTATCCTGCTAGTTTGCACTAACTTCTTCTTGTGCTTTCTTTCTGGATGTGTTTGTAAAAATGAATTGATCGTGGTCCCGGAGGTCACAATGATTCACATAACCGAAGAGTATAACTCCAGCGAGCCAGAGAAATAGAGCACGTTTATATTTAACATCGGACTATTCAAAATAAAAAGTGCTCATTGATTAGATATATTGAACGAAAGCAGGAGTAGCGTGTCTTTTTTGCTGTTAGACAATCTGACAATCCAAACAAGGTCGAGTCCGGGATAAGATTGAGACCGCTCGTTTTTGGTCTTCAGAGTGAGAACGGATTTGAGTACTTCGAGGTACTGTTTGTCCAATTAAGTGTGGATTTTGGAATGCTGGGGGCAAACAGAGGCAGGCTATTCCACAAAACTCGTTGGACTTGTTTCACGTTTCACTACACCCTAAGTTCATTTCACACAGGATTTCTCCTTTAAAAGCAAGCACTTTTAATAGGGTGGAATATCACCACAGAGCCCCGCCCCAAGTCAATCATACAATGGGGCATGGTTCAGGATCTAAGTGGACGGAATAGAACATTGTACAACTACATTGTGTATACACACACACACACACACACACCTGTTGTAAGGTGTCAAATTGTTTTAGGCCAGACCACATTGAGATGGACAGACAGCCTGGCAATTCTCTCTCTCTCTTTCTCTCTGTCCTTCTCTCTCTCTCTCTCTATCCCTCTCTCTCTCTCTCTTGCTGTATGTCACTTCTATTTCTATTGGCTTTAGTAATGGATCTTGACAGCTAGGCAGGTGTGTGTGTGTGTGTGTGTGTGCAGCAGTAAACTCCTCTCAGACTCTCTGAAAGCAGCTAATTCCTCCCCAGCTGTAAAACTGGCTCCCGTTCCTCCACAGGCACAGGAGTTGGAGTACTATGTTTCGCATGTTGGAGGGTCTTTTCTGTACCGGGGAATAAAGATGGGGTTTGGTTGTAATGTTTTGGTCAGAAATGGAAAATTCAAGCCCAGAAGGAGGAAAACCCAGAGTTTTGCTCCAGGTGCCTGGACGCTTCTGCTGCTGGTAATTAGAAGTGATTAGAGAAGTTGGGAAGTTGGAAAAAATCATTGTTTGGAGCTTGCCAGTATAGGGCATGTTTTTTTTTTGTTTTTTTTTGACCAGCTGGTCTTGAGCTGGATTTTGTAGCAGGGTTAAGTTACAGTATAAACTCAGCTCCAATATAAAAAAACAAAATGCATTTTTTATTTTGTTTTACAAAAAGTCACAAAAAGGCAATAGTGCAACATGTGAATTATTCATTTAATAATAAAATTCACTAAAATTAATTATATTGAAAATAGTATATTCTGCTTTTGGTAGATATGACATAAGACATAAGAACGGGAAAAGTTAAATTTGCCTTACATGACACTGCACATCCTGTGACGTGACTTTTGTGCATGCTTACATTAGTAATAGTGTAAAGCCTTTTTTTAATTCATTGCTGATTATACAGTAGGCACCAAAAATTATTAAAGCAAATTTGCTCTTTGTCACAAAAATCCCATCATATTTACCACAGTTTAGCAACCTAAACTAACTAAAGTACTAAAGTTTGTGATGATGTAAATGTTTGTTTAGACATTCACATTAATGCATTATGGCCTTTAGCCACCATAAGTGACCAGAAGAGGGCGCTGTGGAATCTAAGATTTCATAAAAATGAAATTCATACCACTACTAAAGATTACCTTTTTTTTTTTTTTTTTTTTGCATATTTCAGTCCTTTGTACACTTAAATCATTGCTGATCATTTAAGCATTGTAGCAATAGTGTACATTGTGAAAAGAAATCTCAAAATTGTGCTCCTTAATGTGATTTTCAAGAAGTCAACTGAACAAAAAAAAATGTAATTGAAATTGAATTGCACCCTAAAATGTAGCAGTATAAAGTTTCTTGTTAAAAGTTGGTCTAACTAAAAAGTCTATGTTGGCAAATTTTGCACATGCTCAGTTTGACCCTTTGGTTGAACAGGATATACTGAGCAATTCTGCAGGGTTTTTACCAGATGTTGGTCACGCTGTTTGAATATTGGGCGTGTCCTCCTACTTCTCACTCCCCATCAGAAGGCTGCTGCCTTCTCTTTGGATTTATATACTGTATGTGTTATATAATAATTAACTGTCTGGCCTCAGTGTTGAAGGCAAGTCGCTGTTTTTGAGTAGCTAAGTCCAACTGGTAACATTTGCATTACCTGTAAGCTTATATGACTGAAAATAATACAGATACATTCCCAGTTTCCAGTTGCTACATTAAATTAACAAAATTATATTAATGCACCTACTGGATGATTTGGATTAATATGGATCTTTTTTTTTTGTTGATCCTAAAGGATAATCAGCCAAACTTACAATACATATTTCATTGAACTTAAAATGAGGCCAACAAAAACAGGAATTTATTTTTAATTTCATTTGTAATTTAATATTTAAAGTTTCAATACATCTAAATACAAATTAATTATCTGAACTAGAGATTTCTAGTTAACACAACTGTCTGTGGTTTTCTTTAAAACTGGCCTCAAAACTCAAAAATCTAGTGCCGTAAGTTGCGTTAAAATATATCTCAACCTTTTCTGGTATAGTAATGTTTTTAATTCATTGGAAAATAATAAAATAATCCACTATATTAGTGTTTGATACATCAATAATCCCTTATGGCATGTAGTTCCTGTAGAACAGTACATGTTTTTTTGAGTAATGTGATCCATATTTCTTAAGTATTTCCGTGTGTGTGTGTGTGTGTGTGTGTGTGTGTGTGTTCACAGGTGTGAGTTTGCTGGTTCCTCACGGGGCGATTGCAGAGGACACAAGCTGTGAATTGCATATGAGCATCAATCAAGAAGACACCTGGTAGGACAATCCCTCACCCTCCACACACACACACAAACACACACACTAAAACACACACACACACACGCTCTCAGACATACTTTACACACTCAGCAGCAGCTGCTTGCATAATCCTACAGGTGTGCGTTGTCACAGTGCCTGATTAGTTTGGCAAAAAAAATATATTCTGGAGCAACGAGGCTAATGTTGCTAAAACGTTATGGATCGTACCCCACTGATTAGCATGCTGCTAACCTAGCGGTGCTGACTGAATAGAGTATGAGTGTACAATCTAGAGACATGTAGTGTCTAAAGCTTTGTTAGTTTTGCACTGGAGCTACGGAGCTACATATCTAATGTTGCTAAAATGCTATGGAGGCTTATACCTCACTGATTAGCATGCTGCTAACTTAGCAGTGCTGACTGAATATAGTATGAGTGTACAAACCTAAACTCGACCACCTTAATTTCTGTTTAAAATACCCTAAATTACTAGAAAATCTGTATAAATAAGCTTTTATTTTAATAATAACAACTCTTAACCTGATATTGGTGGCTGATAATGTGTGTAATAATGTCTATTTTAGAATCGCTCTGCGTTATTTATTTATTATTTATTTGTATGGACCAATTCTTTGCCTGCGCCGCCTGTTGGAGACATGGTGTTTCTGCACTGTGCCTATGGGATCTAGTGGCTCCCAGTGGTGTATAATAACATCGCATTCTTCCTGTGTGTGCATCCAAACTCTTGATTATATCAGAAAAACCTGGCGACACCCTTGTTCACTTTTTAGGGACTCTAAGTAGTGTACAACAATGCTTTGGAAATGCAGTGCGTACTCCACAACGTTTTTTTACGCACACATGTACAACATGTTAGCAATACTAAAGTGATGTTTGATGACGGGATTTTTTGTAAGTTTAGGTGTTTTTCTAAGGCAAGAGCTGACGTGCAGAAAAGGAAAGGAAGCTGCACAATAGTCTGGTTGACAACTGGTCGGTAATAGGCGACCACATGTTATAGATACTAGGGTTTTAAAACACTTCTAACGATGTTGAAGTATCAACTCAAGGTTTTTACTCAAGTAAAGTGTAAAGATACTGCTTTTTAAAACTACTTAAAGTATATAGTCTATAGCGCACTACCCTCCAACCCCAAAACACATTTTTCTAAAAGACATAATGACTATAATGTTTTATTAAAATGTCAATGTTAAAAAAAATCGGAAATTCGCTGGGCTCCCTGTTTCAGCTGCATATATGTCCTTTGAAACTGAATGCATATAAATAAAAAACAAACATATTAATGAAGCTCAGTTGGGACATTTCGAGAGCTCGAGTTCTCTTGAGTCTCTGCTATGAATCATCATCTATATTTGTACTTCTCATCCAACTACAATCAATTTTACTTTAACTGGATGAATGATTTTCCTGGAATGGCTTTATTCAGGATGTAAACAAGCAGAAATTAAATAGGAGTAACAAGGCTATTTTTAAAATGTAAGGAGTAAGAAAGTTCAGATTGTTGTGTGAATGTGAAAAGTCATCTGAAATATATTTAATGCAGTCAAGTATAGATAACCATTTCCTCTTGCATTATCTAACAAAGTATTCTTAATATTATCTAAAAGACATATACTGCTTGTACTTATCTTGGTTTAGGCTAGAGCTTAATATCTCAACATATATATCTCAAAACTTACCTCAAAAGTGATGAAACTTGTAACCACCAATTAACAAAAATTGATAGCTACTTTAGCCTCATTGCAGCCGTGCTGAAACTGGAGAGGCACCCCAGCGAACTTAGGTGTCTACCTATTTTTGGTGTTGGTGGGTAATTAGTGAAATTTCACCTAAGGAAACTTTGATATCACAGTTCAGTCTGGCAAATTATCTCCTTTCACACAGCAGCAACAGATTCCCTCTCTCACTCTCTCTCTCTCTCTCTCTCTCTCTCTCTCTCTCTCTCACACACACACTCCCTCTCTCTTTTTTTTCTAACCTGAGAGGTGTCAGTGCTGTTATTCTGGGAGCGAAGTGCAGTGCTGATAAGAGCTCTGTAAAAGAGATTTAAGTTCGCCTAAAACTGACATCTGTCGATTAGAGTGTATCATTTGGGAAAAGTTAGAACCTTGTCAGACTGAGCCTATCTTAGAACAGGAGCTGTGTGTTAATGTGTGTGTGTGCTGTCTTAGTTGCGATTGTCAATATTGCTTTTGATTTAGGAGAAGATCCCAGGGGTCAGACCTCCATCATTGTGTGGTCTGACAGTTGAAAAATTGCAAAGAGATTGATTTAGATTTAGGAGAGTTAAGGTGCACATTGAATTCTGCCGTGATTTAGGCAGCCGTGGTTTTATGTTTTTTGGATACAATACGGGTTAGCACCCGAATTGTACCTTTCAGTCAGACGTCCACAGTTAATCCTGTTGGATGTGGTTTGTCCCTCTTGGTGGTATGCTGACATTACCCTGTATACGCGGGCTCTTGATGCATCACAAAGACTTCCTGTTTTGGTCACAGATACGCCAGCAAGACGTGCACCAACAATTAGTCCTCTTTTGAACTCTGGTATGTCACCCATAATGTTGTGTGCATTGCAGTATTTTGAGCAAAACTGTGCTCTTACCCTGCTAATTGAACCTTCACACTCTGCTCTTACTGGTGCAATGTTCAATTAATGAAGATTGGCCACCAGGCTGCTCCAATTTAGCCATGAAACCTCCCACACTAAAATGACAGGTGTTTCAGTTTCATTGTCCAACCCTTGTATATATAAAATGTATGGATTTTACTATAAAACCCAGGTCTCTCAAGGCTTCCGAAGTCTGTCTACGTGTTACATAAGCGATAAGCGTGACTTTAAACAGCTAAACTAAGAAGGCAACATGCGTTCGGTCACTCCAATCAGATCACGCCTAAATCTGCAGCCGAGAAGACCAGCGGACGCTCCTGCCTCACCATGATAAGCTCAGAGCCGTCCGCTCTGCTTGTCTTTTCACTAACGGACAAACACACACACACACACACACACACACACACGCAGCGCACCTAAAGCCGACAGCCACCTGTCAATCAAGAGGCATCTGTTGAGCAGAGCTGTCAATCAAAAGCCTATCAGCAGCTGTGCATGGAGCACAAAGAAGGAGAATCACATGAGGGGGCAGAGAGAGAAGGAGGGAATGAAAGTGAGAGAGAGAGATTATACTACCACTACTATAGTATAGAGCCCCTAATATGAGAATATATTGTGGCCAAAAATTTCCTACTAACTGTATGAAAGGCTAATGGAAATCGGACTGTGACTAACAGATAATCTGTTAAAAATCTAAATTTTATTACAAATCAGCATATTCTTCAATGACCTCCATATACTGTGGCATGAAAAAGTATTTGCTCCTCACAGATTTCTTTTATTTTTCGCTTTTTTGCCATACTTATATTTTCAGGTTATCAAACACTCTTTAATATCAGACAAATATATCCTGTAAATATTAAAATCACTTTTTAAATGGTGATTTCATTTATTAATAGAAAAAACTGTCCAAACCAATCCAGCCCTTTGTGAAAAAGTCTGTTTGCCCCCCATAAATGAACTGTGATTAATCACACTTTTTGGAAAGCCAAGTTCAATTTCACTACTAACCACAACCAGGCCTGATTACTGCCAGATTAAAGGTCTCAAAAAGTTAAAGCTAAAAAATGAAAAATAAAGTCAATGATCATATGTCAGTCTGTACAGGTTAAAAGGTCATTTCTAAGGCTTTAGAACTCACAGGGGACCACAGTTAGAGCTAATATTCACAAAAGGAGAAAAACGTGGAGCAAAAGGGCATGGCCAACTCATCCAGGAGGTCACAAAAGAACCCAGAACAATGTTTAAAGAACTGCAGGTCTCATTTGCCTCAGTTAAGGTCATTGTTATTGATTTAATAATAAGAAAGAGACTGGGTGAAAATGGTCTCCATGGGAGAGTTCCAAAGTTCCAAACTCTGCAGACCAGAAAGAACACAAAAGCAGATCTCACATTTACCAAAATCACATCTTGATGATGCCCAGAACTTTGGGTAAATATTCTTTGGACTGACGTGACAAAAGTGGAACTTTTTGAAAGGTGTGTGTCCTGTTACAGCTGGCGTAAAACTAACTCATACTTTCAGAAAAAGAACATCATACTGACTGTAAAACATGGTGGTGGTAGTGTGATGGTCTGGGGCTGCTTTGCTGCTTCAGGTTCTGGACAACTTGCTGTAATAGACGGAACCAGGAATTCTGCAGTTTACCAAATAATCTTTTCCTTTAATAAATCAAATTATTATTTAAAAGGTGCTTTTTATATTTACTCAGGTTATCGTTGTTTGATATTAAAGTTAGTTTGTAAATCATAAAAAAATATCTAAGGAAAAACAAATGAAACTTGTAAGGGGACAAATACATTTTCACGTTTTTACAGACAAGCAAATAGACAGATACATTATTAATCCCCATATTGCGATTCAATATATTCTCAATATATTTTCAATAAATTCTCTCACTACCTACACATATTTATCTGTGACCCTTATATGTTATGCTATGGCCTCAATATATTAATGTATCGCCATTATGTTTATTATGGCCACAATATATTAATTCATTGCCATTATGTTGTATTATGGCACCAATAAATTCTTCTGTCTCCATTATGTTATCTTATGGCCTCAACATATGAATTTATGACCATCATATAGAATCTTAGGCCCTTAATATATTAATTTGCCACCATTGTCTTATTTTATGGCCTCTATATATTAATCTGTCACCATAATGTTATCTTATGGCCTCTATTTATTAATCTGTCACCTTTTATATGTTATGCTGCGGTCTCAATATATTAATATGTCGCCATTATGTTATCTTATTAATTTGTGTCATTACATGTTATCTCCTAGCCTCAATATATTAATTTCATTTTATCTTAATTTGTGGCCACTGTCTATTATCTCATGGCCTCAATATATTCATTTTGGGAATTAGAAAGTTAATTTGTGGTCATTATGCTGTATGTTATCTCCTAACCTCTACATGTTCTCTCATGGCCTCACTGTAATTATTTGTGGCTGTTTTATGTCATCCTGTGGCCTCAATATAGTCTTTCATTGCTTTAATACATTAATTTAATTAGATTTAATTCATTCTACCATGGCCTCAGTATATTAATTCATTTACTTTTAATTTATCAGTTCATGGCCAATATATGTTATCTTGTGGCATCAGTGTATTATCTAATTGCTTCAATATATAAATACGTGGCTATAAGAGACTTAATCTGTGGTCATTATGTTATCTCATGGTCTCTAGATATTCTCTCCTGGCCACTAAATGTTATCATGTGGCCTAAATGTATTATAACATGGCATAAATGTATTAAGTCTTTGTCTTACTGTATTAATTAGGTGAACTCAAAGCATTCCAGAAATACTGATAAACTAACAAACAATGAAAAAATGAATAATCTGCAGGTGATTGGATACAAGACATCACTTACTTTTTCTAGCCTGTTTATTTTTACTCAAGAATGGCGCTTAGTACGTTCTCCCTGTGTGTGTGTGTGTGTGTGTGTGTGTGACTGTCAGTGTGTGTTTTGTTTTATTTTGACAGAGAATGAGTAAAGTAGAATGAGCTGTTCACACTGCTGTAATTAACCAGCGTCCCTTTATCTGACAAGCACAAGGACAATCCACACACACACACACACACACACACACACAGTAAATATTGATGTAGAAATGATCACTCACTAATTAATCTGAGTTAATTATTGAAGAGGTTTTCATGAGATCATCACTGTCTGTGATGCAGTTCACAATAGAGAAAGAGGCACAGTCATTTACTCTGATACACCACCCAAAACCAGAGAGAGAGAGAGAGAGAGAGAGAAAGAGAGAGATTCACTCTAATACACCACCCAAAACCAGAGAGAGGGAGAGAGAGAGAGAAAGAGAGAGAGAGAGATTCACTCTAATACACCACCCAATACCAGAGAGAGAGAGAGCGAGAGAAAGATTCACTCTAATACACCACCCAACACCAATACCAGAGAGAGAGAGAGTGAGAGAAAGAGAGAGAGAGATTCACTCTAATACACCACCCAAAACCAGAGAGAGAGAGAGAGAGAGAGAAAGAGAGAGATAAAGAGGAAGAGAGACATTTACTCTGATACACCACCCAAAAACAGAGAAAGACAGAGAGAGAGAAAGACGAAGAGAAAGACATTCACTCGGATACACCACCCAAAACCAGACAGAGTAAGAGAGAGAGAGAGAGATAAAGAGGAAGAGAGAGACATTCACTATAATACACCACCCAAAACCAGAGAGAAAAAGAGAGAGAGACATTCACTCGGATACACCTCCCAAAACCAGAGAGAGAGAGAGAAAGAGGAAGAGAGAGACATTCACTCAGATACACCACCCAAAACCAGAGATAGAGAGAGAGAGAGGGAGAAATGAATGTTCACTCTGATACACCACCCAAAACCAGAAAGAGAGAGAGAGAATCAGTGTTATACACCATCAAAAATCAGGCAGACAGGGGAAGAGAGAGAGAGAGAGAAACATTCAGGGAAAGTGAGAGAGATATTCACTCTGCTACACCACCCTAAAGCAGACAGAGAGAGAGGGAGAGAGAGAAAATTGTCTTTGCTCCAGACACAAAAGAAGTAGAGTGTGACGCCAGTAGACGACGGCTTAGTGTGGTGAACCAGTAATTACTGAGAATAAACGAGTAAACAAACAGGCGGATGAAGGAACAGGGGGAGGGTGTGCTGGAGGAGGGGTCTGCAGAGTGGCTAACAACCAACCACACAGAACTGCACCTCAAAAGAAGACATTACCACTCACAGTGGACAGCTCAGTGTATGGTTATGATATACACATATACCACACATCAGTGCAGCGTTCCTTAGGTTCCATGGCCACCCAGTCAGCTGCACTCCCCTATCACTAGAAATGCCCCAACCACGGCCACATCACCTAGGGAGTTGAATATGGAGAAAGAGCGCCATCTACCCACCCACCCAGAGAGAGTATGGACGATTGTGCTCTCTCTGACTCTGGCCGCTGATGCCAAACAGCGCTACTAGGACTCTTTTTTTTTTCGTCTGGAGCAAAGACAATTACCCTTCTCTTTCTCTCTCTTTCTCTCTATTCCTCTCTCTCTCTCTCTCTCTTTCTTTCTCTATCTGTTTTGGGGTGGTGTATCAGAGCGAATCCCTAATATGGAGAAAGAGTGCCATCTACCAACCAACCCACCCAGAGAGAGCATGGACAATTGTGCTCTCTCGGACTCTGGCTGCTGATGCCAACCAGCGCTACCAGGACTCTGATTCTGGTTTTTTGTCTGGAGCAATCTCTCTCTCTCTATTTTTCTTTTTCTCTCTATTTATCTGCTTTGGGGTGGTGTATCAGAGCGAATCCCTATCTCTCTCTCTCTTCCTCTGTCTGCCTGCTCGGAGGAAAGTTTATCGACTGTTTGGGGAAAGAGCGCCATCTACCCACCCACCAAAAGAGAGCATGGCCAATTGTGCTCTCTCTGACTCTGGCCGCTGATGCCAATCAGCACTACCAGGATTCAAACCAGCAAACTCCTGATCATAATGGCACCACCATTATGGTCCAATGGACCAATCGGAGCCTCCCTGTCCCCGTGACTTTTGGCACAGTTTTGTATGGGCCTACAGACGTGCCAGAAGACTAACTAGGGTCAGAGAGCTGTGAATGGACTCGGCCTCATCATTTTGTCCTCTCCGTCCTTTGGGATCTGAAGTCCAAGTCTTTATTTTGTAGCTCTAAAAACTCTTCAGTGCAGTGCAGAGGTGTGTGTGTGTGTGAGTGTGTGTGAGTGTGTGTGCGCCGGCCCATGGGGTCACTGTACTGCTGGAGGGTCCAGCCATGTCCGTGCTCTCTCTCCTCCAGCTTTAGATTTGTGAGTGTGGCTGGAGTGCTCCGAGATGTATCGATCGCCGCAAATGCATCCAAAGTGTTTCCATCTGTCAGAGGACTCCTCAGAAAGCACTTCAAAGAATGCCATCGACCGCTAGTCCTTACATCTCTCTCTCTCTGTCTCTCTGTCTCTCTCTCTCACACACACAATCTTTCACACACACTCTAACACACACCTACACACACCTGTTCAGTCATACAGCACCTGCAGTCACTGTTTTGATCTCAGGGAGTGTGTCTGTGTTAGCAGTGAAGCTAAAGACTTATCTAGAGTGATAGCAATGTCAGGCTTAGCCGCCGGCAGGCTAGCTGTGTGGATGTCGGCACAGCTCGGTCTCCGGAATGTTAAACAGGATTTATTGCTAGATTTCTATAAACATGGGATTATTTCCAGTATTCTGTTAAACTGGATTTATTGTGTTGTGTCTTCTTGTTTCTTGTGGACTCCTCTTTGGGTGTCCTTGGAAGGCTGTTGTTTCTTGAAATACAACTCAGTACACACTGTCTTCTTAACCGGAATAAATATTTATTTCAGTCAGAAGCAAAGTGTGGGAGAGAGCTTGTCAATTCTCGGTGTCCCCAGGTTTTTCTCCCTCTCTCCCAGTCTTGCAGGCTAACCCGTTTAAATAGTCCCTTACAGTCACTCCTATAGCTCTCATGCCTTAAGAATTTCAACCGCCCTATATGGCCTTTTGAGAAGCGGCATGTTGTTTACCTGCAACCACTTGTGACATGCCAATCATGTATAGAAATGGACTTCTCAAAATAGTTTAGCTGGACACATGAACTTCTCTGGGCTAAAGGCCTCTCAAACCAGAAGTGGTGGCCATCCATAGCACAGAAATACACCTCAATTGCCAGAGTTCTTTAAACATGGGGTTATTTCCAGTGGTCTGTCAGAGTTCTATAAACATAGGATTATTTTCAGTGTTCAGTTGAACAGGATTTATTGCTAGAGTTCTATAAACATGGGATTATTTCCAGTGGTTTGTCAGAGTTCTATAAACATGTAATTATTTCCAGTGTTCAGTTGAACAGGATTTATTGCTAGATTTCTATAAACATGGGGTTATTTCCAGTATTCTGTTAAACTGGATTTATTGCCAGAGTTCTTTAAACATGGAGTTATTTCCAGTGGTCTGTCAGAGTTCTATAAACATGGGATTATTTCCAGTGTTATGTTAAACTGGGATTATTGCCAGTATTCAGCAAAACTGGGATTATTACCAGTATTGTGTAAAACTGGGACTATTGCCAGTATTCAGCAAAACTAGGATTATTACCAGAGGTTTGCAAAACTAGGATTATAACCACTATTCAACACAACTAGAATTAGTGCAAGTGTTCTGTAAAACTGTGATTATTACAAGTGTATTACAAGTGGTTATATTAGCAGAGTTTTGTAAAAAGTGAGTCTATTACTAAGATTATGACAAGTTCACTAATTGAATTTTGTTTACAAGATTATTACAAATGTATTGCCAGTGCTCTACAAAAAAAATATATTTTATTACCAGTGTTGTTGTTGGGAATATTTCTCATTTGATTATTACTGTTGCTCTGTAAACATGAGATGGTTTCATGGAATAATTGTCAGTGTTCTATAAAGATAATTGACAGTGTTCAATTATAATCTTTTTTAAATAATGGGATTGGAATCTATAATCTTATAAAGTTTTATGTATAAACAACATTATTGCTGGGATGACTGTTCTATAAAGCTGTAATAATTGATAGTGCTATTACTAGTAGTGTCTGAAATCAAAAATATCTGCAGTATTTTGTATTTTTTTCGTTTTCTTACTGATTATTGGCAGTGTTCTGTAGAATTAGAATTTTTCTAGTATCTATGTACCTGCGATTACTGCAAGCATTATATTGTTTTTATTGTTTTTTTTTACTTACCACAGTTTATTTAAATAGCACTTTTAACAGCAGGTATTGTCAGGAAGCAGCTTTACAGAGACGAGGGTCCGAGCCCCCGCTGAGCGAGCCGGAGGCAGCAGGGGCAGGAGGAAAGTGCTGGATACTGAGCCGTTGTTGTAGTTTAACTTTGATGCGTTTCTAATCCGTTGCTGAGCTTCAGGTCCTTGTTAGTTTGCTGCTGTTTTGACTGAAGTTATTTCCCTGAAGAATTCTGAGTCAACCTCTGGATGAGACAGTTATAAATAAGCTGAACTTTATAAATAAAGTTTTTCATGCTCTAAACCTGCAGCATGGGCTGAGGGAGGATGCAGGTGCAGGGAGGATGTATCAGTCTGCAGTCCTCATCTGTTCCTAGTAGAGAAGGTTTGGATATATATCTTTTTTTTTTCTTCTTTGTTTTTCTCTCTTTAACTTAAACTTACTGTTCTTTGTAATCTTCTTTTCTTTTGCCAGATCGTAGGGCCTGTACAGATTTACATTGCGTGTGCTTTTTGAAGCAAAATATCGTACAGTTTTTTTTACAGTCTACGTTTTTAAGCATGGACATTTCTACACAGGGACTTATTCAAAAGCGTCCACAAACTTTTGTCAAAAAAATTCAAACCGCTTTACAGGTCACAATACTTTATCTAGTAGCACGAAATACAGTTTTTGTAAAATTCACGTACATTTGCTTTCCATAGAAATAAATGGGGGGCCTAAGCTCAGTCTGTGCACAGAACCCATCTCTCTGTATCACTCCTTAGTACTGTGTGTGTATGGAGGAGCTGCTGGATAAACCAGCTATTGGATTATAGCGTTCTCCCCCATATTTATTCAAACATTTTTGGACAGCCATAGCAGCTGCCTAGCAACACCTAAGCAGCCAATTTATATATGATGGCAACTGCCTAGCAACCAATTAGCAACACCTTAGCAATCACCTGTAATACCTGCATTGGAAACTGCATTGGAACACCATAGCAACCATCACAGAGATAACAGCAAATAACTATTGGGTAATAGCTTTCTCCCCCATATTAAACCAACAGTTTTTGGACAGCCATAGCAGCTGCCTAGCTACATCTCAGCAACCACTTCAGATATGATAGCAACTGTCAAGCAACCACTTCAGAAATGTTAGCAACAGTCTAGCAACCAGTTAGCAACACCTTAGCAACCACTTAGTAATCACATTACATACGCTACACCTCACACCTACCCTCTCCCTGTGTATCTGCAGTGTCCTGTCAGAAGACTCTCAGGAGGTTCTGTTGGGTCCAGAGGTCTCGTATGGTCCACCTGGACTGGACCTCTCGTGCCCTGTTGCCATGACGATCGCGCACTGTGCAGACATGAGCTCAGACGACTGGAGCATGAAACTGAGGAGACAGACCCAGGAGGACAGCTGGGAGGTAAGATTTGCATCATCTGCCTCAAATTCTTCTTCTTCATCATGTTCTTCTTCTCTGCCATCCTTTTCCTTATGTCTATCATTTTATTTATATGTATTTTTTTCATTTATGTTCATCATTATCTTCTTTGTATGTTCTCGTATTCGGCTTCATCTTTATGTTCTCCGTGTCCTTCATCATTGTCTTCATCATCTTCATCTTTCTACATGTTTTTCATCTTCTTTATGATCATCTTCACCTTTATCTTATCCATCTTCTTATTTAGCCTCATCACCTTTATCTTTGTTCTTCGTCTTCTTTTTCTTCTCTGTCATTTTCTTCATCTTTCTTTATCTTCTTCTTGAACCATATTCCTCATTGTTGTCCTCATCATGTACATATTTATTTATGTTCTTCTTTTATATCTATATATTTATGTTCTCCATGCCTGTCATCTTCATTATCTCCATTTTTCTTTATCTTGTTCTTCTTCTTCTCTATGATCTCATCTTTGTTCTCCATGTCTTGCATATTTGTCCTCATCACCTTCATCTTTCTTCATATTCCTCTTCTTCTCTATCATCTTCATCATCTTTATCTTTCTTCATGTTCCTCTTCTTTTCTATCATCTCCATCATCTTTATCTTTCTTCATATTCTTCACTTTCTTCTTAAAACACCTTATCCTTATGTTCTCTGTCCTTTATCTTCATCATATTAATATATTCATTATATACATATTTCATCACATTCTTCTTTTATATCATCTATATATATGGAGAACATCCATACCCATCTTCATCATCTTCATCTTTCTTTAGGTTTTCTTCTGCTTCTTCTCTATGATCTTCATCTTTCTTCTCCATGTCTTGTATCTCTGTCTTCATCATCCTCATCTTTCTTCGTGTTCTCCAAGTCCTTCATTTATGTATTCATCTTTCTTCATTTGCTTTTTTGTCTTTTATCATAATGTCCTTCATCTTCATAAACATTATATGATGTTTTTTTTAATCTTCATATTCTGTATATTTATAGTCACCCTCATCATTATCTTGATCTGTTTTTTTAATCATCTTTATAAGATAAGAAGAAACATTTAACAAGCTGTTCGTGTGTGTGTTTGTGTGTGTGTGTTCCAGGATGTGATGTCAGTAGAGGGTGAGAGTGCCTCCTGTTACTGCCTGCTGGAGCCTCAGTGCTGCCACCTGCTGGTGGATCGTCCAGGCCGCTACACCCTGGTGGGGGAGCCGCTGAGCGAGGCTGCGGGGAAGAGGCTCCGCCTTGCCGTGTTCGGCAACCTGGAGGCAGACGCCCTCACCTACAGCCTGCGGGTCTACTGTGTGGACGACACCCCTTACGCCTTCCAGGTCAGCAGAGTTCATTTTAGATATTATATAATTCATAGTTAACCTATAAGAGCCCACAGCCGTTTCTGAATAGTGACGCCACATTCAAAATCGAATCAGCTAAATTCAGAGAGCAGCTCATTCAATTATTTTCTTATTGTGAACATAATTGTTAATATTTCTCTTGTTATGTAAATGACTCAATAACATTTTCAAAACTTTTTGTATTTTAAAATTCTGTTCTATAAATTAAAATTGTTAAAATTAATAAAAAAGAAAAGTTTTGGGTTTTTTTAAGACTGGATAATTCATAGTGGATACTGAAGAATTTAACATAGATACTGAGCCATTCAATTCTTCAATACTGAAGAATTTCCAGCAGCAACTGGATTATTTGTTGTAGATACTGAGCAATTTATGGTGGATACGAAATGATTTATACTGCAAACTAAACCATTAATAGATGATGCTGAATAATTAATTAATTACAATTTATTGTAGATTCTGAACAATTCATAGTGGATACTGAATGATTTATACGACATACTAAACCATTAAAAGAGTATGCTGGATAATTCATAGTAGATGCCGAAAAATTGTCAAATCATTTGTTGCAGGAGACTTCGGTGAATATTGATTTTCTAACACAACTTTGTCAACAAACTGTGTCTGGTGGTCGGTAAGGAAGTTATCAGAGTCGGTTTTGGCACGCTTCTCTCGACCCTAGAGAAAGTATGTCAACGTCCAAGCAAAAAACTGACTCCGCGCGCGCAGGCCGCAGTAAAGCCTCGCACTCACTTGATCTGCCTCAGCTGCCAGAATCCGGCGCTAGCGTGGCTAACACCGTTAGCAGCACGGATGTTGACCTGTTACAGGGTATGCTAAACTCACTAAAAGATGACATCTGTGGGAAAATTGACTCTTTGGCAACAGAACTTAGAGGGGAAATTTCTTCCGTTCAAAAAGAGATGAAGAATGCTTTAGAACCTCTAGTACAAAAAATCAGCGCCCACGACCAGACCATCCGCGAGCTGGAAAATGCGTGCACGGAGCACAGTGATCAGCTGACGGGATTGGAATCAGCTGTAAACGTGCTGAAGAGCCAGGTGAGCCTGCTGATGGATAAATGTGAGGATCTGGAGGGAAGATCCAGAAGAAATAATATTCGACTAGTAGGGCTTCAGGAAGGGCTAGAGGCTCATAGTCCTACTGCATTTGTTGCACAATTGTTAAAAGATCTCCTAAACATGGATGAGGTGCCACTACTCGACAGAGCACATCGCACACTGCGTGTCAGACCCAAAGAGGGAGATGCGCCTCGGCCCCTTGTCATTAGAGTTCATTTCTTTCATGTGAGAAATGAAATTCTACGCCGCGCAAGTGAGATTTCCCGGGCATCCCCGCTAAACTACCAAGGCAAGAGAATCTTCATCTTCGCGGATTATACTACCTCTGTGGCAAAGAAGAGAGCGGCATTTACACCTGTGAAACGTCAGCTGCGTACCTGCCCTGGTTTCAAGTTCGGGCTGTTGTTCCCTGCTGTCTTGAAAATTACCCTGCCAGATGGAACCACCAACACGTTTGACAGCCCAGAAACGGCACTGGACTTTGTGAACGCAAGTATTAAGAAATAAATACTCTTGCGTAGGTGCAGGTTATTTTCCAAGAGATGCCTTACTGGACTCGTTAGGTATGCAGTCCGTTCTGGACACCAGTGTTACTAAACCAATGGTACTCTCTGGAAAGATATGGCTAGTGTTCTTTATGTTGTGATTGCCGTTCTCATCTAAAACGTTGTGCTGGATTTAATAGTTTTTCATTTCATTACTTTTATCTCACGGAGCATTACTACTGGAATGGATAGAAGGAGGTTAGTTTGTAAGTTTCAAAATGGGTTCTGCGCGCGTTTCGTTTGGGGAAGCGCTTCAGCAAGGGAGAGGGAGGGTATTTTTTATTTATTTATTTATTTTTTATTTTATTTTTTTTTTTTTGTTTGGCATGTACATTTTGTATTTGTTTTCTGTATGTACATTCTTATACCAGGATATTCTTTTATGTACCTCTGTATCTGATATATGGCTCAACCTAATATAACTCGAGCAGGGGTGGGTATACTTAAATTCTGTAGCTGGAACTGTAAAGGTTTAAATCAACCAGTGAAACGCAGTAAAGTGCTCCATCATCTTCAGCACTTAAATGCACACATTGTTTACCTTCAGGAGACACATCTTAGATTGTCTGATCAGGCCAAACTGCGAACAAGGTGGGTTAGCCAGGTGTATCACTCTTCATTTCAGAGTAAATCTAGGGGAGTTGCAATTTTAATTCACAAAAAGGTTAATTTTATTTGTACTAATGTTCTTACAGATCCAAATGGGAGATACGTAGTTATTACGGGACAACTTCATGGCACTCCTGTAGTGCTTGCCAACATTTATGGTCCCAACTGGGACAATGAGAACTTTTTCCAGTTTTTATTTTCCAAATTACCTGATATTTCTTCACACCTTCTCATACTTGGAGGGGATTTTAATTGCTGGCTCAACCCCTCATTAGATCGCTCTTCCACCAAAATTCGAACACCTCTGAGATCTGCAAAGATTATTTCATCCTTTATGAAGGAATTTTCCATATCTGATCCATGGCGTCTTTTTCACCCGTCTGGGAGAGAGTATTCTTTCTTCTCCCAAGTTCATCACACTTTTACACGTATCGACTATTTTTTGATTGACAATCGATTAATTCCATCTGTACGTTCTTGTTCTTATGATGCTATTGTAATTTCAGACCATGCCCCAGTTATAATGGATCTATGTATGAAGCACAGAGATAGCACACGCCCACCATGGCGATTTAGCATTAATCTATTATCTGATGTGGAATTTGTTAACTTTATTTCTCGAGAAATAGATTTTTTCCTTGATACTAATAGAACGCCTGGAATCTCACCATCATTATTGTGGGAGACACTAAAAGCATTCTTAAGAGGTCAGATAATTTCATATACTGCATACAGCGAAAAGCTTAGGAAGGAGAAACTGTCCACACTGACTAAACAAATTGCTCGGCTAGATAATGCTTATGCTCATTCTCCATCCTCCGATATATTTAAGGAGCGTCTCACTCTTCAGGCAGAATTTGATGTCCTCTCTACAGCTCATGTAGAAAACCTGCTACTCAAATCTAGGCATACCTTCTACGAACAAGGGGACAAAGCAGGTAAACTATTAGCTCATCAGCTGCGACAGTCCTGCGCTGCCCATCAGATTCTACAGATCCAAACTCAATCTGGTGAAACAAATGACCTTATACAAATTAATGAACAATTTAAGCAATTTTATATGTCCTTGTATACGTCTGAGCAGACCACCAGTCTTTCTTCACTTATGGATGACTTTTTTGATTTGTTAAAGATGCCAAGAGTGGACCCTGACTTAATAGAGGAGTTAGATGCGGAGATATCTGTAGATGAGCTTAAGAAAGTCGTTTATTCTATGCAATCAGGAAAATGCCCAGGACTGGACGGCTATCCAGTTGAATTTTACCGTACGTTCATTGATAAATTAGCACCCATTCTGATTGACATGTATAATGAATCATTTATCTTATCAAAACTACCCTCAACACTTACACAGGCCTCTATTTCACTTATTTTAAAGAAAAACAAAGATCCATTATCCTGTGCTAGCTATCGTCCCATTAGCTTATTATCTGTCGATCTAAAACTTTTATCAAAATTATTAGCCACACGTTTGGAATCAGTACTTCCATCTATAGTCTCCCCAGACCAGACAGGATTTATCCAAAATAGACACTCCTTTTTCAATATTAGACGACTTCTTAACATAGTTTATAATTCGACTTCCTGTAACACTCCAGAAGCTATAATTTTATTAGATGCAGAAAAAGCATTTGATCGTGTGGAATGGCAATATCTTTTTTACACTTTGGAAAAGTTTGGATTTGGCAAAAAATTTATTACCTGGGTAAAATTGCTTTATACTAACCCTACAGCTTCTGTCAGAACCAATAACACTTATTCAGAACAATTTCCTCTGCATCGCTCTACACGTCAGGGCTGCAATTTGAGTCCTCTATTGTTTGCTATTGCGATCGAGCCATTAGCCATTGCACTTCGATCAAATTCTTCCATAACAGGAGTAATTAGGGATGGGGTTGAGCATAAGCTTTCTCTTTATGCAGACGATCTTGTTCTATATTTATCTAATATATCTGTGTCTATTCCTACAGTGATTGATGTTTTCTCTTCATTCGGTAAAATTTCAGGATACAAACTTAATCTAGATAAAAGTGAATTGTTTCCACTAAATAATGCAGCCTGTGAGTATCCATTGCAAAATTTTCCATTTAAAGTGGCTTTACATAATTTTACATATCTTGGCATTAAAATTACAGATAAGTTTGAAAAACTGTATAGTTCTAACTATGACCCAGTGTTGACCCGATTAAAAGAGGATTTTGAGCGTTGGTCACTATTACCCCTATCTCTTGCAGCACGGGTTAATTCGGTAAAGATGAACTCTCTGCCAAAATTGTTATACCTCTTCCAATGCCTACCTATTTTTCTGCCTCTGTCCTTCTTTCGCAGATTAGATGGCATGGTGTCACAATTTATTTGGAACAAAAAGACTGCTAGATTGAGTAAGGCTTTACTACAAAGACCTAAACTTCTTGGAGGCTTGGCTTTGCCCAACTTTAAATTTTATTATTGGGCAGCCAATCTTAGAATTTTACAATACTGGATTAAACTGGAGAAATCACCAAGTTGCCCATCGTGGTTAAATATGGAGGCTTCCTCCTCTAGACCTGCCTCATTAACTTCCCTTATTCACGCCCCCTTAGACTCATTTTCTTCACTTAAATTGGAAAATGTTATTGTCAAGTCTACACTCAGAATTTGGAACCAATTCAGATGCCACTTTAATTTGAAAACTGTTTCATCTCTTACCCCTATAACACCTAGCCCAATTTTTAGCCCCTCTTTAATGGATGGCACGTTTGGTTCATGGTCCACTCTTGGCATCAACACTCTGAAAGACCTATATATTGACAATATTTTTGCATCTTTTCAACAGCTCTCAGAGAGGTATACTCTCCCCAGACGGGACTTCTTTAGATACCTTCAGATTCGTAGTTTTGCTCGCAGTGTAAATCCCATCTTTCCTAACCTCCCAAACACTACTTCTTTAGATAGTTTTGTAACTCCCCTATCAACAGCCAGTGGACTTATTTCCACATTATATAATTTAATCCATTCTTTATGTCCCAGTACACTTCTTTCCATTAAAAGACAGTGGGAGGGGGAGTTGGGGAGTGAGATCTCAACTGAGACTTGGGAGATTATTTTACGTCGCATTCATTCCTCATCTATTTGCGCAAGGCATGGGCTGATTCAGTGTAAAATTGTACATAGAATTCATTTTACTAAAGTCAGATTAGCAAAATTTTTTGATGTTGATTCTTCATGTGATCGTTGTCACCAAGCCCCAGCCACACATGTACATATGTTTTGGTCATGCCCATTACTTCATAAATACTGGTCAGAAATCTTTAAAACTATTTCCATTTGTACTAAGACTCCCCTTGACCTAAATGCAATAATTGCTCTTTTTGGTGTTCCCCCTATAGATATTTCACTCTCAAAGTATAAAGCAGACTTTATTGCATTTACTACACTTATGGCGAGGCGTTTAATTTTACTGAGGTGGAAATCCTCTTCCCCACCCTCACACTCTCAGTGGATTATGGAAATATTGAGATGTGTTAAAATGGAGAAAATTAGGTACACCATTAGAGGTTCTTTGAGCACTTATAAGAAAATGTGGGAACCTTTCTTTGCATATGTGAAAAGCTTACAATCCTTCGATATTCCTGAGTAATCTGTTTACTATTTATTTACTATATTTATAATTGTGTTTTTTTTTTTTTTTTTTCTTCTTTTCTTTCTATTATGTTATATATGTTTCTCTTTTTTTCTCTTTTTTAGGATACTATATGTCTTAGCTATCCTTTTTTTGTTGTTTTTTTCCCCCGAGTTCTGCTTAGTTCTGTTTGACTGGATTGGATTTTGTTCTGTATAATTACATGATAAAAATACTAAATAAACCTGGGAAAAAAAAAAAAAATCATTTGTTGCAGATGAAGAACAATTCATAGTGGATAAGGAATAATCTAACATTGACACTATTAAATAATCTGTAGTTTACTGTACATAATTAATTCTAAACACTTAATTGATTCATAGTATTTTCTGAATAATTCATAGTAAATACTAAATATTCTACATTCCCATTCAGCTGATCATTTGATTTTAATACACATAAGCACATTCCAAAGGACTTCAGAAGTCCTTCTGTGTGTGTGTGTGTGTGTGTGTGTGTGTGTGTGTGTGTCCAGCTTTAATAGAGTGAATGAGTTTAGATTGCTTTTTCACCTCACCAAAAGCACCAGCCGTCACTCTGTTTATTCAGCCCTTCATCACCTTCTTTTTCTCATCTTCCTCCTTTCTTCTCTGGACTCTTGTTGTCTCTGTGGGCGTTTCTGTTCCTCACCACCCTCCATCCTCTCTCACCTCCACATCCATACAGATCAATACTCTCCTCTCTATCCATCTCTATTGTACTCTGTCTTTTCTTTTGATGCTGTGCCTGTTGACGTGAATAGATTTTTAGTTTTAGTGTTTTCAGCAAACAGACTAATTCAGTATTAGCATTAGTTGCTAACTGTGCTAAGCGCTATCTCTTTTGCTCTTCAGATGTGAGTATTTTCAGCCTGTAGCCTGCTGCTAACCCCAGCTAGCATTGTTGGAGCAGCATTAGCATTAGCCGCTAAGCACTAGCTCTTCCACCACTTAGAGGTAGATAGATAGATAGATAGATAGATAGTGGTTTTTATTGTCATTTCAGCTATATACAGAGTACACAGTGAAACAAAACAACGTTCCTCCAAGGACCATGGTGCACATAAACACAGTGTAGACAGAACAATAGTGCAACAGTACAAAAGTGCAGACAGACAATACAACACAATACAGACAAAGAATAATAAATAACAAGACAGTGTGCAAATTTTGCAGTGTGCAAAAAAGACCAGGTGAGGTAGTAATTACTCTATTACACAGTGTGCAATAGAGTCCAGTGAGGTAGTAGGGTTTTTAGTGCTTTCCATTTTCTGGGGTAAGTGGGGTAAGAGTGTGTGTGCATGTACAGAAAAACCATCAGTTCAGTCTCTGCAGTTAAGGAGTCTGATGGCTTGGGGGTAGAAGCTGTTGCAGAATCTGGTCGTGCTGGACCGGATGCTGCGGTACCTTCTTCCCGAAGGCAGGAGGGAGAATAGTTTGTGTGAGGGATGAGTGGGGTCATTCACAAAGATAGATAGATAGATAGATAGAAAGTTACACTTCCACGCTTATGAAGTGCAGCTTTATATAAAAAGTTTAAGTGCCTTCAGCACCGAGACTGAAGCAATATTAGCATTAGTTGCTAACCGTGCTAAGCGCTATCTCTTTTGCTCTTCAGATGTGAGTATTATCAGCCTGTAGCCTGCTGCTAACCTCCGCTAGCACTGCTGGAGCAGCATTAGCATTACCGACTAACCGCACTAACTGCTAGCTCCTTTGCTTTCTGAAGTCAGTATTATTGGCCCATAGCCTGCTGCTAACCCCGGCTAGCACTGCTGGAGCAGCATTAGCATTCGCCGCTAAGCACTGGCTCTTTTACCACTTAGAGGTAGATAGATAGATAGATAGATAGATAGATAGATAGATAGATAGATAGATAGATAGATAGATAGATAGATAGATAGATAGATAGATAGATAGAATTTTACACTTCCACGCCGCTGAGGTGCAGCATTATATAGAAGTTTCAGTGCCTCCAGCACCGAGACTGAAGAAATATTAGCATTAGTTGCTAACTGTGCTAAGCGCTAGGCCTTTTTTTTATTGAGAGTTGAGTATTATCGGCCTGTAGCCTGCTGCTAACCCCGGCTAGCTTTGCTGAAACAGCATTAGCATTACCACTAACCACAATAAACGCTAGCTCATTTGTTGTTTAGAGGTGAGTACTGCTGCTAACCCCGGCTAGCACTTCTGGAGCAGCATTAGCATTAGCCGTGTTGAGTATTATCAGCCTATAGTCTGCGCATTTACCGTGTTAAAACTAGCTACGTTGGACGAACCGCTAGCTAATATTACTCTGGCTTACTGGAACATTCAGTGTTCCTTAGTGTAGCGCTGTCGGGTGTCATTAGTGGAAACCCAGCGGCGAGAACTGCTGAATTACAACCCCTGGCAAAAAGTATGGAATCACCAGTCTTGGATGAGCACTCCTTCAGACATTTCATTCTGTAAAACAAACTCTGATCAAAAACATGATACAATAATAAGGTCATTCCAAAGTGCAACTTGTTGGCTTTCAGGAACACTCAAAGAAATGAAGAAAAAACATTGTGGAAGTCAGTGAATGTTACTTTTATTGACCAACCACAGGGAAAAAAATATGGAATCACTCAATTCTGAGGAAAAAAGTATGGAATCACTCAAATTGAAGGTAGAAAATAAGGACACACCCAGTCAATTTCCTTTCCCTAAATGGACACCTGCCTCAGATTAGATCTGCTCGTTAGTCTGCAGTTAAAAACACCTGCAGTCATGACACCTTGGAGGGCTGCTGGACGAATTAGAGTGGCAAGAACCATGGCTCCAACAAGAGAAATGTCTCTTGAAACAAAAGAGAGGATTGTGAAACTTCTTGAAGATGGTAACTCTTCACGCATGGTTGCTAAAGATGTGGGCTGTTCACAGTCAGCTGTATCCAAGATATGGACCAAATACAAACAGCATGGAATGGTTGTTAAAGCCAAGCGTACTGGTAGACCGAGAAAGACATCAAAGCGTCAAGACAAGCAACTTAAGGCCATTTGTCTTGAAAACCGAAAAAGTACAACTAAACAGATGAAGCATAAATGGGAAGAAGCTGGAGCCAATGTATGTGACCGAACCGTAAGAAATCGCCTAAAGGAAATGGGATTTCAATACAGGAAAGCTAAAAGAAAACCATCATTGACACCTAAACATAAAAGAACAAGACTGCAGTGGGCTAAGGAGAGGCAATCATGGACTGTGGATGACTGGATGAAAGTTATCTTCAGTGATGAGTCAAGAATCTGCATTGGACAAGGTGATGATGCTGGAACTTTTGTTTGGTGCCGTTCCAGTGAGATTTATGAAGAGGCCTGTCTGAAGAAAACAACCAAATTTCCACAGTCCTTGATGATATGGGGCTGCATGTCAGGCAAAGGCACTGGGGAGATGACTGTGGTTAATTCTTCTATCAATGCACAAGTTTACATTGACATTTTGGACAGTTTTCTCATCCCTTCAATTGAACAGATGTTTGGAGATAATTAAATAATTTTCCAAGATGACAATGCATCGTGCCATAGGGCAAAAACAGTGAAGGCATTCCTTGGAGAAAGACACATTCAGTCAATGTCATGGCCTGCAAATAGTCCAGATCTCAACCCAATTGAAAACCTGTGGTGGAAATTGAAAAAAATGGTCCACAAGAAGGCTCCGACCTGCAAAGCTGATCTGGCAACTGCTATCAAAGAGAGTTGGCACCAAATTGATGCAGAATACTGTTTGTCACTCATCAAGTCCATGCCTCAGAGACTGAAAGCCGTTATAAAAGCCAAAGGTGGTGCAACTAAATACTAGTGATGTAATTTGAATCATCTTTTGTTTATCTGTTTTTCATGATTCCATACTTTTTTTCCTCAGAATTGAGTGATTCCATATTTTTTTCCCTGTGGTTGGTCAATAAAAGTAACATTCACTGACTTCCACAATGTTTTTTCTTCATTTCTTTGAGTGTTCCTGAAAGCCAACAAGTTGCACTTTGGAATGACCTTATTATTGTATCATGTTTTTGATCAGAGTTTGTTTTACAGAATGAAATGTCTGAAGGAGTGCTCATCCAAGACTGGTGATTCCATACTTTTTGCCAGGGGTTGTAGAAGTAAAACATGGGGACACCCCTGTTCCTTACTAGTGTAATTTAATGCTTTTTATGTTTGGTTAATTCACTACTGTGCCTTCTGTATGAAAAGAGACCAGGAAATAGACATTTATTGATAGTGCGCCTTATAATCCGGTAAAAACACAGTTATATGTAAAGTATCTGCTCTGTGGTGATCCTGTGGAGTCCTAAAAAAAAAAACTTAAAATATGCAGAGAACTTTCCAATAAAGTGTCCGGACTGGGGAATTTATGAAAGGACTTTTTAAAATTCTCATACTCTCCCTCTCTCTCTGTTTGTCTCTCTCTGTATTCTCTCCGGTCAGGAGGTGGTGTGGTTGGAGCGTGGTCAGGGTGGGCGTCTCCTGGAGGAGCCCAAGACCCTGCTGTTTAAAGCAAACTGCTTCAGCCTGCAGATCTCCATCCAGGACGTCCCGCAATTCCTGTGGAGCATCAAACCTTTCACCACCTGCCAGGTACCGCCCTCATGCATATTCACGCACCCTCTGGGATGAATATTCACACGCCGCATTAATATGCAGATAAGGCCGGCCGCTAATGAGCCGCAGCACGCCGGGTTTCCGGTGCGTTTTTGACTCTGGGCTTGAATATTAACCAGCCTGTGCTGAGGGGAGGGTAAACAGAGGCTCTGTGTGTTGTTTTCTTAAGCTTCGCAGTGGAGCTTTGAAGGCTAATGTAGCTAACAAATAATGAAAGCATATGAACAACAATTAGCATGATGCTAACTGGTTGAGTTGCTTCACAAATGTCACTTTACCAGGATGTACTAGTATGACAGGATCTGGATCTGGGAGTTTTAACTAAAAACATTAAAATTTCAGAAATTATGATATATTATGTATCATAAAGGATTTGAGTAATATTGTATAAATTAATAATTGTAATTGGGTAATATTGTATGCAGAATTTAAGTAAAGGTTACTAAAAGAAAGGATTGATTCAGCAAAAATAAATGAAGTAAAGCTTACTAAAAAAAAAAGGATTGACTGAAGTTCAGTTCACTTATTTACTCTATGTAACAAAGTTGCGAAACTTTTTTTAAAAGTAAATTTTACTCATCATTTTTTTCAGTGCAGATGTTGGTGTTTTTTCTCACTTTCCACAACCTTCCACAACATTTCAATTGGATTAAGGTTAAGATTAACTTCGACTTCCAAAACATTAACTTTATTCTTCTTGAACCATTTTTTTGTTGGAACATCTTGAGTATTTGGGATCATTGTCTTGCTGCATGACCCATCACTGGGAGTTTGGACAGTAATGGCACATGATGGAAGTTGTTGATTGGACTCCCTTGTCACAACATTCTCACTTCTACCAGCACTAGAACTTCTTTTGTCGGCCAGAGAGAAGATATGAGTGGCATCACCAGGAATTTAACCTAAGACCTCCTGATGAAAGAATTGATAGGGCATATGCTGCCGTTATGTGTTCCAAATCACTCACTGGCCACTTTATTAGAAATACCTTGTGTTGAGTGATTAAGGAGAGAGTTCAAGGCCAGAGACTTCTTGCATAAATAAGAATCGAACATATGACCTCCAGATGATAGAGCCCAAACATACATGCCAAAAGTATGTGAACCTTTGCTTTGAGTGTCTGGTGTAATTTTCTCCCCTTTGCAGCAATAACTGCAACTACTGCACGTTTGACCAGTCCTGCAAACCAGCTTGGAGGAAATTTAGCCCATAGCTAGGGCTGCCACGATTAGTCGACTAGTCACGATCATGTCGACTATTAAAATAGTCGACGACTAATTTAATAGTCGATTAGTCGTTTTTTTTTTTTTCTTTGTTTTTCTCTCCAAACTGCTGCGACTGCCTTTCTGTCCTGGACGCACATGCGCAGTAGTGGAAACCGGGGTAGGTAGTGGACGACATCTCAGGACATTATACAGACAGGCTCTGGTTTCATGGCTACCCCGCTACAGAACTCAAAAGTGTGGGATCACCAAGAAAATAAAAGTGAAACGCGTGCAATGCAATATCTGCAATGAAGAACTTGCCTTCCTCGGCAGCACAACCGCGATGCACGAGCACCTGAAAAGGAGGCATGTTGTGGCTGATTAAATGACGAAGAAGCTAAATTGCTATTTAGCTGCTAAAATTAGCGTAAACAGAGCGTTAACTTAGTACTTAACTTACTCATCTTGATAGCTTTAAAACAGAGGTCACTAATAGGCGGACCGCGATCCGGATCCGGACCCAGACGTTGTCACAAATGCCGTCCCAAACCGATAAACTACAGAGAAGGATTTCATTCTGACAGTGGCTTCTGTTTTCAGTGCTTTTCGGTGCAGTAAACTCACAGATCAGTCATGTGTGGTGTAAAATCACCAAACGCTCTCCTCTGCCAATCAGATCTGTGCAGACCGCTGCCCTGTGTACGGTAATGTACACAATATCTGGACAGAGAGGCATTTTTTATTAATATACTTTTTTTTCATAATAGTTCAAACAACCTCACGGTTGAGATGTTTCATAAATGCCAGTGCCTTATCCTTATTTTACACAGTTGTTTACACTTTATGCTAAACAGTAAAATAATTGTCTGTTACAACAAGCTGCATATTTCATTAAAGGTTTAATGAACTATGATTTTAATTGTTTTTATTTTTAGTTAGCATATAGCTGAAATCTAATGATGGTTGTATAATAGCAGCTGCATTCTATTGTGATAAACTGTGTTTTATATTCAATTAACGTATGATCCGATTAGTCAACTAATCATAAAAAATAACCGGTGATTAGTCGACTATAAAAATAATCGTTTGTGCCAGCCCTACCCATAGCCATTAGAGAACAGCTTTAACTCTGGGATTTTGGTGGATTTCCGCACATGAACTGCTCACTTTCTTCTTCTTGAACCATTCTTTGGTAGAACGACAATGGTGCTTAGGGTCATTGTCTTGCTGAGTTGCCCACCTTTTCTGGGAGGTTGAGCAGTAATAGCTTTTGATGAAAGTTGTTGGTTGTTGTTAGAAGTCCCGTGTCACAAGCTACCAGCACTAGGACGCCTCTAGTAGGCTAGTAGGTAGGATAGAAGGGAATTGAACCTATGACCTCCTGATGAAAGAAGTGATAGGGCATATGCTGCCTTTAAGTGTTATTTTATTTATTACTGAGCACTTTCAACTTCTAAATCCCTTCAAATAACTGCCGCTGGCATTGTGGTTGGGCTTGGGGATGTAGGACCATCCAACCCACTTGGAAAGAGCCTATATTTTTCTGATAATATGCATGTATTTGCATGTGTTTATCTACCAAAATAATATAAACTCAATGAGTCAGCTTCCCAGAAAGGGAAAAGTAAGTCTAGGTCTAGACTTAATCCCTATCCAGGGAACTACCCCATTATCAGCTGATTGGGCCACTCAAAAGCACCCCTAATTAATGGGGCTTAAGCGTCAATCACGCCCTATCGTGAAAGTGTAAAACTAAATCCAAGCACATTTTAGACATCAAACATGGCTTGACTGTAGGGAACCTGACTCCAGTTTGTCTGATCTTGTTCTTTCTCTCTCTCTCTCTGTCCCTCTCTCTCTCTTATTCTCTCTCTCTGCAGGAGTTTGGCTTCTCTCAGGTTTGGGGCAGTAATCAGTCTCCTCTGCAGTGTGCCTTCACCCTGGAGCGCTTCAGCCAGGCAACCAATCAGCTCTCCTGCAAGATCAGCATACGGCAGGTCAAAGGGCAGGAGCAGATCCTGCAGGTCTACACCACTGTGGGTGAGGTGTGTATCATTTATATGTCTTTTTTGTCATGAGGAATCTTATGCAGCAGATCTTCTCGTATCAGATGGAAAAAAAAATCCAGTCACCTCAGGCCTTACTGTCTGTTAGATGAGTAAAAGATGAGCTGTAGCCAATTGTGCTACACTGTAAACCCATACGTTGTTTGAACTCAAATGATTTAAGTCTGTTTTACATAAACGTGGATATTTCTAAACAATACTCAACTATTTTGAGTTAGTTGAACATTTGTGAGCACATATAAACTCATTCAAACTGAGATCTTTGAGTTGAACCAACTTATAATGACTGAGTTTAGTCTGTTGTCTTTAACAGCTTCTTTTCTATTGGCTTCTGTCACAATCTATTTGCATACTGGGTGTGTCCAACAGTTTCTGACAAACACAAACCATCAGTGTGTAGTGATTCACCCTGGGCTACCTTAAAAAATAAATCAACTTCTCCTTCAGTTGTTTTAATTTAGGCTAACTCAAGTTTTCATTTCCCATTATTAAAAAAAAATTGAGCAAATCGTCTGCCTTAAAAAAGTTAAGTAAACTCAACTTATCCGGTCTTATAATAAAGGGAAAATTACCTAACTTTTAAAGGCAACCGGTTTCCTCAATATTTTTTAAAAGTAAATTCAACTTATCTGGGCTTACAGTGTATCTTATTGTAAGTTGGATCAGAGGTTAGGGTGTAAAATCTATCCTAAACCATACCAAACTAGCGGTGTGAAGAGTTCCAGTTGCACCATAAAGATTTAGGGCCCTATTTTATTGCTCTATAGGCGAGCTGTAAATTGTGCACTGTGCAGCATGACTTAGGGCATTGACAGTACAGTGTCTTTGCTTTGTACGGCTTGCAAGACTTAAATCGCGCAAAAGTCATGTACTAACCAATTATACCTCTTTTCCACCACACTCTAAAAAACAGAGGTACGATATGAGTACTTTTTTGTACTCAGAGGTACACTCTTCATAATTGTACCCTCAAAGGTACAATATTGGTCTTTACAGGGTCAGATTTGTTCCCTCTGATGTACAAAGTCATTTCTACCAGCAATAAGTACAAATTTGTACCATTTAACCAGCTAAAGGGTACATTCAGTATTCTGTATCTCTGTACTAATAAACAATATATACTTTAACTGCACATTTTTTATTTGAAAGCCAGACAATTTTGGATCATCGAGTTTTTGAGCCATATTTAGTCAATGCTAATGTTTATAATCTTTATAATCTTTACTGGCACAAAAACCATGGGTATAAAAAAGGACGTTTACTGAAAGGTACTTTTTTGTACCTCAATATGAGGTACAGCCCCAGCGACAAGCTTTGTACCCTTTTAAGTACAAATCTGTACTTACTTTTCTTAGTGTGCAGCAAAGTTTTGGTGCTGGCACCTGCAAACCTTTTGAGAACCAGCCTGTGTTTTCACTGCTTTAAGGAGTCACTCACTTTGGCCACTTGCTTCACAGGTTCGCTGGTTCCAGACCAGCAAGATTGTGGGGCCAGAACGGAACCGTTTTTTTTAGTTGAGAACCTATGATTTTGCGGTGGAAAACCGTTTGAAAACTTGGCGCTAGCACCAATGCCAGTGGAGAAGTGCCTAAAGTGTGTCACTTTAAGAGGTTTAAGAGTTTCTTAATGACTTCAGTGCCACAGTGAGGCTCCACGCCGAAGCCACCCAACGTCCCCTGCTGTTTCTTTGCCAGTGGTTTGTCATTTTCCTATGCAATGATGTGCAAAAAAAATAATTGTGGTTCTTCTGTTTTATACATTTATACAACATCATATAATGCAAGGTAGAACATTTTAAGGACGTTTTAAGGGCATACTCTAGTCCTTAAAATCTGATTTGGACGTTCCAAAGATATTTGCTCACATAGCCAGTTTGGAAGCTATAGGAAAGACATTTGCACCACCAACTTTCTCATCGTCCTTTTTCATGCCAAGACCTGACACAGTGTAAAAAACACACAAAATCAATCTGACCATTCCAACTGAGTTGCCTGTCCAGAAATCCAATTTCTGAATTCCCTATGGGTTTCAGTCCAATTGGAAAAATGTTGGATTTCAAGTAGACTGCAGAAAACCTGTAATTTCCAATGAAGTAATGACCGTGGTTGATAAAATGGAAAAAGGCTGGAAAACCACTGCTTTCTAACCTCCCGTCACATCTGCTCGTTACACAACTCTGTTTAGAGGGAGCGCTGAAGAAAATCTTTTGGTCACTGACCCCTAATTCAGTTGGTTAGCTTTGACGTTTGGTATCTGACAGTCCCTTTTTTCATTTACAACAGGAGATGCAAGGCTAACTTGAGTTGCTAACTAACACTGGAGTCAATTGGCTCAAAATGATCCTGATCTTCATTTCAGACAAATCAACATGGGTTGAGACAATATTTCCAAATTTCACCAATAAATATCGCGTCACATCAATGTCAAAAGTTTGGGGCTCAAAAACACCAGGTAAAAAAAAATTAACCTGCAAGTTTTAACATTTTGCGAGTGTAAATTTTCTTCTCATAAGCGCAACTGTGAAACTTACGAACACAAAAAAAGACATTTGTGTGCCCTAAAGAAAATAGCGCTCTCAAGTTAAATTTTTCTCCTTTTCAAGTGTCTTTTTTCTTCTTGAATTCACAGTTAAAAAGAAAAAACACTTAAAAACAAGAAAAATTTAAGCTTGAGAGCGATATTTTGTTCATCACACAATTTTTTTGTGCTTGCGAGTTCCACAATGGTGTTTGCAAAGAGGACATTTAAAACATAAAATAACTTTTGATTTGGACTTTGATTAAAAGTTAAGAAGGTTATCCTTGGTCAATGTGTCCTTTGCCCTTTTGAATGTACAAGACTTTGCTTAAAAACACAAAAATAAACTTTTCTACCACACTGAACACTGGAGTAATCATAACTGAACAGCATAAATTATAGCAGTTTTAGACATGTGTACTTGACTTTTTGGCACATTTTTGAAGCGAATCTGAATTCATCCACTAACCAGATATCTCTCAGGAGTTCATCACTAAGCTCAGCACAGTCGGTATCAGCAGAGCTAGTAATGACCACTTTGGACAATTTTTGAGCTCCACAGTCCTATTCTGCGTAGAAGTTTACAAACTCTTTCAGCCTTTGAGAGTCTTTAAATGTGGTTGATTCCAGTAAGGTAAAAAACGTTTTATCTTGAGAAACAATAGCGTAAATCACAGAAGCCCCACACAACGATACATTTAATAAGTATTGTCAGGAAAAGTCAATGAGGCATCCAGCCCTGCCCTTGACTGGTATTGACAATTCCACTTTTTGACCGATCTTGCTGGAAGGTGGTTTGGCAATTAATATTGGCCCCAAAAACCTTCTAAAAAAATCTATAAAGTCCTGTTATAGTCAGAAACCTCTTGAAAAAGTCAGTTAAAGTCATGCCCTCAGTCTCTTTTTGTCTCTGTGTTTGTTTCTTTCAGAGCCAAAAGGAAGTCGTGCCGTTCTTCGCCCAGTCGGACTGTACCATCACCTCTCAGACGGGCGCCAGGGCTTTCAAAATCCCCCTCTCCATACGCCAGCGCATCTGCGCCACCTTCGACACAGCCAACGCCAAGGGCAAGGACTGGCAGCTCCTAGCGCAAAAACTGCAAATCGACAGGTGAGAGGCTTACACAGAATTACACACACACTTATTAGCCAAGACATGCAGAAAAGCATGGGTTCCGTATGTCTCGCCAAAACTGCACTCTTCTACACTGAGCTTGCTGATAAATTGAGACTAATAGTATTGTGATTTCATACTCTTTTGCACACTTTTATGCACTTTTATTCACTTTTTAGTGTGGTCGTGTACAGTTTGGAACACTGCTGTACTCTCAGCCTCAGACAGCTGGTCTACATGTGGACAGTTTTGACAGTGCTGTGAAAAAGTATTTGCCCCCTACAGATTTTTCACACTTACATCACTTATATTAAATAATCAAACACATTTAATAATTAAAATACCTAGATAACCTGAGTAAACATAACAACAACTGTTTTTCCTCTCTAAAACCATCAATTTATGTTTATTTATTGTTTTTTTAGCCATTCTGGCCATTCAGCGGACTTGCTGGTGTGCTTTGGATCATTGAGAGAGCATTGTTTAATCAGTTACAAATAAATGTTCAGTTCCTAAGGACTGGATTCTTTTGGGACCTTCTGGATGAGTTTTCCATGCCCCTTTGGAGCAATTTCAATGAAATATTTTAGCTAGTTGTCAGACAGGTTCTATTTAGAGGATTTCTTGATTCTACAGGTCTGACAGTAATGAGTTCTTGGTGTGATTAGTGATATTAAACTCAGCTTTCCAAAAAACGTAGTTAATTACAGTAAATTCATTGGGGGTAACTTTTTTCACATAGGGCCAGGTTTGTTTGGATTGCTTTTTTTTACCTTAATAAAAAAAATCATGATTTTCATGATCAACTTCATAGCTGCCATTTCCTAATTTCTGTCCACAAGGATTTTCTACCATTTGACCATTGATCAGGTTTAATAGAGGAAATAGACAACACACTCGTGGTCACCTTCAGTCATCCTTCTGTACACATACTAACAGCCCTATCATACATCCTGCACAAAGAGTGATGCGATGCTCTTTGCTAACTTACACCTCATCAGCAGTCTATTTTCACGCCTTACGTGCACCGTCAAAATAGCATCGGAGTTTAGGAATAAATCTACACTGTTAGATGTGGTAGTCTGGAAGTGAGGTGTGTTCAGGTAAATTTTTGACAAACGGATAAGAACACGGATACCAACTTTTAACGCAAACCCCACATTTAACTCAACAATAAACAGAATAAAGAATAAAATAACTTATTGCTGTTCCCTTAAATGAGCTGCTGGGTACCTTCACAGTGTGAACCTGCAGGTCAGTTTCCTCTGCTCAGATGCACGAAAACGCTGCACTGTTAAGATACCAATGCGCCAAAGTCAGAGCTCACCTGCCTCTTAAAGGGAAGGGCAAGTGACACACTGATTGTTGGTTTATTTCATGTTACGCCCAAAACACACCTATTATTAATAATGAGAAATAAATAAATGCCTTTTGCGTGTTTTGAGCCACACAGGGTGTATTTTTTTTTTGTCTTCATGATACCAAAGACACACGACACACCCTAACTCCAGCTGCATTTGTACAGCATCAGGCATGTACCCCCTTCTCATTAAGCAGCGTTAAGCTTCCAGGCATTCTGGCGTATCCATCACAGCCTCACTTCAGCATTCCAGGATTTCTGTCACAGCCTTTTCTCTCGTTTTACCGAATTCCGCAATGTGTAGCGGTCCGGCAGCTGTTGTTTTGCTGTTCTCAGAAGCTGTCACTGGTAAAAACGTAAAAGTTGCACAAGCCATTAATTTGCCTGCCTCTGCGACAGCAGTTTGTCTTCGGCGGCTGCGAGAGAGGAGAAAAAGGTTTCCGTGATCACAGCGTTCCTGTGAGCTTCCATAGCTTTGGGCTACATCAAATGCAGATGGCTGTCATATCAAGCCGCGGTTGGGGTGATTGGGGAGGGGTGTGGTATTGGCTTTGTGAGGCTGTGGACGGCAGCGCCGGAGGGGGGAGGATTTGGGGGTGTTTTCTAGGCGGGCGCAGCCGCGGGCAGTGTGTAATGAGAAACGTCTTGTTAAGCGGATTTCTGCAATTAGCTCCCCGGGACGTGAGGGAGCGGAAAGGGCAATTATCCGGAGAGGGGCCGTGCGGCACGAGGCAGGCATCTGGCGATCCAGCGCTGCCCCCTGGTGGAGGAAGACCGGAAGGTCGAGAGGCTTGAGGCCATTGATTCCGGTAGGTCCCTGCGGAGGAGGTGTGGAGAGAATAGAGATTGTTTACATTGCACCTCCAGCGCAGCGCAAGCAAGCCTGCTGTGCCCCCATGCCCCACTCATCCAGCAGCAGGGCTGCGATATTGATCCGGATGCGCTTTTCCATTCGACCCTGTCTTGGTGGGGGGAGGAGGTCGTGGAAATCATTCACAATTCTTTCTAGCATCCTACAGCTGCTCACTTTCACCATCTTCAGACTGCATTTCTCTACTCCCACGTGCACTTTAGAAAGGTATTCTGGGTCAGATTACTAATTATTTTGGATCCAGAACCTCTTGAGTCTTCATTGGGTTTGCAGTTGGGTTAAAACCTGGAGAAACTGAGAAGGCCAATGAGGGGCTCATTATTTTGCTGAGAGGTGTACCCATGGTCAAGGTTCAGCTTTTTCGCAGACGGAGACTCATTTTGGACTAGGGAAAGGGATATACTACGGATATACTGTACTTTTGCTGTTTGTATATCCTGGAAGCTTCCACTTGAGGCTTCCACGTGAGGCTTCGACATGCCACAGTCGCAGGAACACATATATCATACAGATGAAACTTTTCCATCCGCCATTGTACAGTTTATTTTTTGTACTGCAGCATGCATAGGTGTTGCATTCGTTTCTAAAGATGCGCCCAACAAATGCAAATGCAAACAGATGCAGGACATGCAAGGCAGCCATCATGCGTACACACACTATGTATTTAACAGCAATACAATCTCTAGAGAATATCTAACCTAAAATCTAAAACCTGATGTCTACCACCACCATGCTTCACAGTGGGTTCCAGGTTCTTTTCCACACTGTAAAAAACAAAACATAAAATTGTTCTGCGTAATGTGATTTTTAAATATTGCATATGTGTTGTACAGTAGTAACTGCCTGGCCTCGGTGTTGAAGGCTGTAAGAGCAAGTTACTATATTTTACTATAATTTTACTGTAATTTGCATTAATTGCAATTGTTTTACATTACCGACAATAAGGTGGATATGTAATAGTCATAAACTCCAATTATCCAGTTGCTACGTTAAATGAACAAAAATATAGTGTTGCACCCACTGAATGATTTTGAGTCATGTAAAACATTTCATTGGAGCAGTTTATATTTTTGGTTGGTCCTAAAGGATAGTCAGCAAAGCTTGCAATACACATTTTGTAGAACGTAAATCAGGCCAACTAAAGACACAAATGACATTTTTAAGTTGGTAAGATTTAATATTTGAAGTTTCAATACATATGAAAAACTTAAAACTTAGAAGACTGAGTTGGTCTCAAAACTCAAACAATCTAGTGCAGTAAGTTGCCTTAATATTTTGAGTTTTCTCAACTTTTTTATTCTTCAAGTAGTATTTTTTTCTGGTATCCTCACAGCAATTGTCTAACAATCCCATTACAACACTCTCAGCACTACAGCCAAAGTAGGCTTCTTCACATGAACAGAAACGAACAAAACTTTCGAAAAAAAAAAACTCTTCTCTGTAATCTAAATCTAGGTTGTCTTGTCCTGTGTTTGTCCTATAACCTTCCTACTGTTGTGCAAGTAAAACATCTGTGTTGGTGGTGGTGTTGTTGTCTTGCAGTTTTATTTTTGGCTCTCTGCTCTGCTCTGCAGCCTCACTTTATTTGTGGCTTGTTTTTTTCTGGGTCCTACATTTAAGAGTCTACTCAATATATTTATTAAAACGCCAAAGGTAGAATCTGTATTTGATCAGCACTCCTACTGATGAGGTCTGTATATTTCACCGCAGAACTTTGTCCTGTTCGTGAACCTGTCAGACTTCGGTGCAGCTTCGCGTTCTCGAAAGTCTGACTGAAGTATCAAAGGAAATCGCACAAGCAGGCAATCTCAATCTGAATGAAACACATTAGATATCTATATCCATCAAACTCTCTAAAGCCTGTCAAGACTTTATATGTCTTTATTCTGTCTCAGTCTAACTGCAGGCTGCAGTCCAGCAATATCTATCTATCTGTCTGTCTGCATGCAATGTCAACTGTAATTACATTTTCGTGAATTTTAACAGTTCTTCATCTTTAAACAGGAACCTGGGATATTTTGCACGACAGAAGAGCCCGTCAGCAGTCATCCTCTGCCTGTGGGAGGCTCAGCACCAAGACAGAGGAGACTTGGACTCTCTAGCCAGTGCTCTAGAAGAGATCGGCCGGGTTCACTCCAAACATCCTTGTTTGCCGGCCACCCTGGACCACCCCAGACATCCTCCGACCATCATCATGGGAAACCTGAACAACCCCAGAGCCTCAACTATGTCTTGTGCGCTTAGCCAATCCAAACACCTGGCCATCATGGATTGCCTGAACCAACCGAGTCATCTCCCTAACCCTGTCACCCTCAACCACTCCAACAACACATCTAGCATGGGTATGCTGGACTCTTCTAAACAGCTCACCATTGCTAGTACCTTTGACCAGTCCAACCATTCCAAGCAGTTAGCCATTACTGGTATGCTGGACCAACCGAAGCAACTGACTATTGGAGGTACCACTGACCAATACATACACTCAGCTAACATGGATACCCTGGACCATTCAAAACAGCTGGCAGTCACTGGTGCCCTGATGGACCAGCCCAAACACTTAGTCAACCCACACACCCTCAGCAACCCTAAACACCTAGCTAGCACCGGCACCCTTGACCACTCCAAAGAGTTGGTCATTGCTGGAACCCTGGACCACTCCCTCAGCAACCCCAAACAGCCAGCCAACACAGGCTCCCTGGACCAGCATTCCAAACAGTTGAACATTGGTAGTCCAATGGAGCATCCCAAACACTCCCCCAAGCAGCTGACCTTTGCTGATACCTTGGAGTCCAAAAACTCTGATATACTTACCCTGGACCAATCTATATACCCCGCAATCATGCCCACATTGGACTGTTCCAAACATTCAACCCCAAGTGGAACCTCCAACACTTTGCCAACTCTCGGCCACTACAACGACGACCTAGACTCTGACCACACATAGTAATCAAACCATTGCCCCAGAAATGACTTGCCAGTAGCAAAGCCTCTTTGAAAAAAAGAGGCAGAGAGATGGAGCTTGTAGGTTACAGTCTGAGGGGTTGCCGTGGGTCATCAGACATCCCCTTCCACTCCAGGGAAAGCCTTTCCTCTGTCTAAGTGACTGCTATGAAAAAAAAAATACAAGCTTTTTTGAAGACGTTGTATCTGGATGATGTAATATGCTAGCCTCTGCTCGAATCTGGGCCAATGAAAGGTATTTGATCTTGGTGAAAAGGCGCAAGAGGCTTAGACTCTTTGGTCCTTTTACCCTATAGCCCTCATCTGCTACTGTGCTGTGAAGTTGTTGTCGTTCCTTTCTGAACTTTATCCTTGGCCATCTTTCTGTTCCTATACAAAGCCTGCCAGATGCAATGTTGTTGTGACTAGCGGTTGCTTAAAATACAAGGTAGTAGGAAACTGCAGGAAGAAGTACCACAGTGTCACAAAGAGCTGCGATATGGGACTACTATGTTAAAGCATGCAATTTGACCCTTTACGCTTCTCCAAGTTCTGGTCAGTTCCTGGAATTACCAAAAGGTTCGCTTAGCCTTCATTCAAAACCAGAACATCCGGAGGAGGCATAGCAGCGGATTTGGTTGCAGTTCTGGATCTACAGAGAGGCTGGTCGAGTTTCGACACTCTGGTATCGTAGATCCAAGATCCAAATCAAACACACTGAGATAAAAGTGAAGAGTTGCTATCTGTATGTATGTTTGGTTCATTTCTTATTCTTTTCTTTTTAATAAAAAAAAACGTTTATTTGATCTCAGATTTCAGATTTGGACCACAAAGCCAGAGTGATGTAGAGCATTTAAACATATCACGCTACGTACAGCAGCTTAGGCCAACTGTGACTGTGTGTATAACACATACACAACACACACACACACACAATCACACCCTCAAGTACACACCCAAAGACACCAGTAACAGAATGACATATCAGTAGGATCACTCTTGAGATAATGCTGAAAAAAAATGAAAACCTGAAAAGAAAATATAACTGTGTGTGTGTGTGTAGAGAGAATGAATGTATGTGTGTATATATGCAAGTCTTTTGTGTGGGTGTGTGTGTGGTTTTAAATAAAAAAGCTGTTTTGTTTTTTTTTGCAAATGGCAAAAAGACTGAGATGTGTGTTCACGGCCGCTAAAGAACGCACTTGAGGTGCGCACGTTTCACAATCGCTTGCACATTTTTGCTAAATTTGTAAAATCCTGAATGTTTCCACCTTGAAGCTAGGTATCCATGTTTTTTTGCCTCTGAAATGAAGATCAGAAGAGATGATGCCGTCTCTGCAAGACGTTGCAAAACAAATGGCCAATTTTCACTTCCCCTAGCAAGTGATATTACCAACGCAGGAGCACCATGGCCATCGCTAGCACAGTGTCCTTGAAATCCCTTACTAGACTCAACCTACACTTACAGAGTGAAAGCTACCATGCTAATTGCTAACACTTACAGGCTTACGTCAAGTAACAGAAGCCCACACTGGCTAGCATTGCACTGTGTGATGGGGAAGAGTTAGGGCCAGCTTACCCACCAGGAGAGATTGAGGGCAGTAATGTTTACACAAGCAAGAATTAGCAAGGCTGGTAACATGGTTCTCTCTCTCTACATGATCCCATTGGCTGTAGGTAGTCGTTGTCCTTGACTCACAGTCACCGACTGGTCCAGATATTAAACCTGCTAGATGTTTACTGGGCATCTATGACTTGTTGGAAAACTGCTCGGCAAAGGCTCGGTAAGCATCCTTTAACAGTTCACACTACAAAACTGAGCGAGTGCAGAGTGATTTGCTGCCGATTTGCCTTAAAGCAAACCTTAGAGTTTTTGCCTGCAATCTACAAAAAAACAGTTGGCGACTAAAAAAATGATATGATAAAATTGTGTAGTGTGAACTGGGCATAAGATGTAATGCTTACTAAGCATTCATTCTATACATTTCTTCATTCTATAAAGTGTGACTTCTTCAACACTTTTAGAGATATCAACTCTAGAAATAGCAGCACTGGTTGGGTGAATGCTAGCAACTAGCAGCTAGCTAACTGCTAATTTAACACAGGTCAGGTAATGATGCTTTTAATGGCTAGCCAGATTCTTGGGACTCACTATGGGTAGCTTAAATCATAAGAGGTCAAACTCATGACCTTCTGATAGAAGGGTTCAACCGAATAATCTTTCAGAGATACCAACTCTGAAGGTACCAGTGCAGAAAGGGTGAAGGCTAGAATGCTCACTGCTAATCCATCAGGTAACGGATGCTTGCTCTGGTGCTAGTATTGGGCTGAGTGATGGGGGAGAGGGAGGGCCATGGAAACATTCAAGTCTCTGGGGATCAAAATCATGACCTTCTGATGACAGTTACAACACTTAAGCCCTATCCGGACGGGATTAGTTTTTCAGGGGGACGTCTGTGAAGAATATTTCAAACTTCTACTCAGTGATAAAACTCTTGCATCTGGACTGCAATTGAAAAAACAGGAGGACCAGTGAGTTTTTTTTTGTCATGTGTTTTTCTCGTCACATGACATCACGTTCTGTAGCTCCTACATTTCCACTCGCCACTGTGTTTAATTACGGTGCCCAAAGTGTAATTGTGGTGTGTGGCAGTGGACAAATAGCTATTTTATTAAACGCGAGGAGACAAAACTTAGAAATGTCCAGACAGGACTGAAATTACCGGAGGAACACGGAGTTCAGCGAAAAACTGTAAGTAATTCAGCCTGTAGTTTTTTCTCAGAGGATGAGTTCCAGACAAGAAGAAAATCACAGAGGACCCCCCCATAAGGGAGAAAAGTACCCCAGTACAGCCTGAGAAACTAATCCGGTCTGGAAAGGGCTATAGAAAACAAACCAGTCAGTGTGTTGGTCACCTTAAAGAGTTTGATTGTAAGAATCAGGGTGAACATTTTGCTGTAATGTGAAAAAAATGGATCTTTGCAGGGTAAATGCTCTTAAAGTACATTTCTGACCATGCGAAAACTGACCACCTTGTCAAAAGGCTTTTTTAATTATCTTTTAAAAGCTTTTGTTTTCTGGGAGAGGTGGGACTTTTAATAAGTCCGAGACGTTAAAACTGAAATATCCAGAAAGATTGACGATGAGCAAATTTGTGCAGCTTCTGTTCGGACACACCTCCATGTCTTAATGTTGATATGCAACATGTATGCATGGGCTTTTGAGGTGTGTCTGCAAGTGTGTGTGTGTGTGTGTGTGTGTGCGGTTGAGGTAAGCAGGCTAGCGCTACTAGTTCTTGAGTTTATTCAGGTAAAGTTATTTTTGTGTGTTTTTAAGAAAAAAAAAAGCGAGACTGAAGGAAAAACCTCTGTGTTCTTATTGGAAACTGTGGCAGTTTTAATTTAAATAAAGAATTATTCATTTAACAGCAGCAGCGTCCTGACTTCTTTCTTCATTATTCAAAAATGCTTTTTATTCTCCTCCTTTTCCTCCTCTTTCTTCTCCTGCATATTTTTAACATCCTTAACCTCCTCTTCCTCTTCCTTATTCTCATTTTTTAACCTTCTCTTCAATCTTAACCCTTATCTCCTCCTACTTCATCTTCACCTTTTGCACCTCCTGTCCAGTATTAACATTCTGCTCCTCCTTGACATTCTTAACCCTCTGCACCTCCTTCTCATTCATAACCTTATGCTCCATCATTCTGTCTTAACCTTCTGCACCTCCTTCTTAATGTTAATCCTCTGCACCTCCTCCTCAATCTTTACCCTCTGCTCTACCATTCTGTCGTAATCTGCTCCACCTTCTTATTTTTAAATCTTTTGCTCCTCCTCTTTGTTTCTTTCTGCAACTTTTTATTTTTCGTAACTCTCTACTCCACTCCACAGTCTTTACCTTCTTCTCTTTTTCATTCCTTATCCTCTGCACCTCCACCTCAATCATAACCTTTAGCTCTTCCTTCTCATTCTTACTTTCCGCTGCACCTCACTATTCTTTACCCTCTATTCCACTCCTTATTTTTTTACCTTCTGCTCCTCATCACACCTTAATCCTCTTCTTCTTCCATTCAGTCTTAAACTTCTGCTCCTCCTTATAATTCTTAACTCACTGCTACTGCTCTTTATACTTAAACTTCCGCACCTCCTCCTCATTCTTTACCTGCTGTTCCTCCTCAATCCTAACCTTCTTCTTCTTCCCCTAAATCTTAAACTTCTGCTCCTCGTTGTCATTCTTAACCCACTGCTCTTCCTCTTCATACTTAAACTTCTGCACCTCCTCCTCATTCTTAACTTTCTGTTTCTCCTCAATCTTAACCCTCAATCTCAAAGTGCTGCTTCTTCTTGTCATTCCTAATCCACTGCTCCTCCTCATTCTTAACCTTCTGCTTTTCTCCTAAATCCTTCTGCCCCCTCATTCTTAACATTTTGCACCTCCTAAATCTTAACCTTCTGCTCCTCCTCCTCTCCTCCTCATTAATTACCCTCTGCTCCTCCTCAATCTTAACCTTCTGCTCCTCCATATTTTTAATCTTCTACTCCTCTTTTATTAATTACCCTCTGCTCCTCTTCATTCTTTAACCTCTGCTCCTCATCAGTCTTAACCTTCTGCTTCTCCTCTTCATTCATTACCTTCTGATCCTCCTTATTCTTAAACATCTTCTCCTTCACAATCATAACCTTTTGCTCCTACCCATTCCTAACATTTTGCACCTCTTAAATCCTTACCCTCTGCTCACCCTCAGTCTTAGCCCTCTACTCCTTCTTCTCCTACTCATTCATTACCCTCTGCTTCTTCTCAGTCATAACCTTCTGCTCCTACCCATTCTTAATATTTTGGACCTCCTAAATCGTAACTTTCAGCTCCTCCTCAATCTTAACATTATGCTCCTCCTCATTCTAAAATGTTTGGTCCTCATTTTTAACGTTCTGCTCCTCCTTTTCCTCAATCTTAACATTATGCTCCTCCTCATTCTAAAATGTTTGGTCCTCATTTTTAACGTTCTGCTCCTCCTTTTCCTCAATCTTAACTTTCTGCTCCTCCTCATTCTAAAATGTTTGGTCCTCATTTTTAACGTTCTGCTCCTCCTTTTCCTCAATCTTAACATTATGCTCCTCCTCATTCTAAAATGTTTGGTCCTCATTTTTAACGTTCTGCTCCTCCTTTTCCTCAATCTTAACTTTCTGCTCCTCCTCATTCTAAAATGTTTGGTCCTCATTTTTAACGTTCTGCTCCTCCTTTTCCTCAATCTTAACTTTCTGCTCCTCCTCATTCTAAAATGTTTGGTCCTCATTTTTAACGTTCTGCTCCTCCTTTTCCTCAATCTTAAGTTTCTGCTCCTTCTCATTCTTAAATGTCTGGTCCTCAGTTTTAATCTTCTGCTCCTGCTCCTTCTTAATCTTAAACTTCTGCTTCTCCTCAATCTTAACAATCTGCACCTCCTCATTCTTAGATGTCTGGTCCTCATTTTTAATCTTCTGCTCCTCCTTTTCCTCAATTTTAACTTTCTGCTCCTCCTCAATCTTAAACTTCTGCTTCTGCTCCTTATTCTTAATCTTCTACCTCAGTGTTATTGTCCTTATTTCAACTCTTTCTGCTCCTCCTCTTTCAACCTTTTTAGCCTTCTTATCCGTCTCTTTCTTCATCTTCACCTCCTGTTCCTTACTTTTTTTAACATTTTCTTTTCCTCTGCATTATTAAATATAGTACTTTTACTTTACATTTTCTTCTACCTGATCCTTAACCTAATTCACATTCTCAACTTCCTCTTTAAATTCCTCATACTCCTCCTTTTTCACCTCCTTCTAACTGTTTACTATTAAGGCTGGTTGACCATTATGTTCAGTGTTAATTGAAAATGCGCATCAAAGTGCATGAAAAGAGCTGTTTAACACTTTTATGTGCAACATGGGTCGAAATTGTCTGTGTCTTTGCAATAAAATAATTTAATCATTCAGTATTCTAGGTATTTCACAATTAATTTGTTTTTGATCATAGTACATCCTTATTTTAATTTTGCCTTTCTTAATTTTTTAATAAAAGCTTCTTTTTATATCACTACCCCTTTAATGCGCAACATGGGTCAAAATGCATGTTTTTCTATGTAATTTCATGTATGGCTGAGTGTTTCTATGATATATCTTAGCAATAAATGAATTTAGTCATTCAGAATTTAAAGTGTTCCTCAAGTAACTTGTTTTAAATCAATTTTTGAATAAAAGCCCTTTTTGTATCACTACCCCTCTAATGCACATATTACCCGCATTCATTTTCTATGTAATTTCATGTATGATTGAGGGTTTCTTAAGCTCAAATCTTCATTTTTATTCTCCTTTATTACTTTATGAAGAAAAGGTGTAGCGTGTGGTTTCTCCTGCCTGTAGTCATGTACCAGTAGCACCTGATACATGCTCTTTAGGGCACTGTGTGTATATGGACAGCAGGTGGCAGCATTATTTAGAAAGTGAGCGTGGGGTCAGGCTGGAGAAGCTGCAGACACTTAACAGATTTTAATGTTTACAGGCTCCTAGTGAGACGAGCCTGAGCAGACTGTCCAAGATCTAAATTGGATCACACTCTCTGTTCTATATATGATATCAGATGCACATCAGACGTGAAAACAGGCTGATATCTTTATCTTCTCCATGGAGAATCATCTGGATGGAACATCAAGACAAGTGAGTCAGACAGCTCAGCTGCTTCTCAGAGATGCTCTCCATCTGTTTCCTTAATTACGCGGAAAATCTGCTCAAGCAGATCAGAACAAACCTGAGGGAAACTGGAGATGTTCTCAGTGGAAGCATAAGGCAGTCAGTGTTTCTAACAAAGTGGCCAGTAAGTGGAGCACAAGATAGTAAGTAGGTGTTTCTAATAAAGTGGCCAGTGAGTGGAAGCACAAGATAGGAGGTGTTTCTAATAAAGTGGCCAGAGAGTGAAAGCACAAGTTAGTAAGATAGTAGGTGTTTCCAATAAAGTGGCCAGTGAGTGGAAGGAAGCACAAGGTAGTAAGATAGTAGGTGTTTCTAATAAAGTGGCCAGTGAGTGAAAACACAAGGTAGTAAGATTGTAGGTGTTTCTAATAAAGTGGCCAGAGAGTGGAAGGAAGCACAAGTTAGTAAGATAGTAGGTGTTTCTAATAAAGTGGCCAGAGAGTGAAAGTACAAGGTAGTAAGCTAGTAGGTGTTTCTAATAAAGTGGCCAGTGACTGGGAGCACAAGGTAGAGTAAGATAGTAGGTGTTTCTAATAAAGTGGCCAGTGAGTGGAAGGAAGCACAAGGTAGTAAGATAGTAGGTGTTTCTAATAAAGTGGCCAGTGAGTGGAAGGAAGCACAAGGTAGTAAGATAGTAGGTGTTTCTAATAAAGTGGCCAGTGAGTGGAAGCACAAGGTAGTAAGATAGTAGGTGTTTCTAATAAAGTGGCCAGTGAGTGGAAGCACAAGGTAGTAAGATAGTAGGTGTTTCTAATAAAGTGGCCAGTGAGTGGAAGCACAAGGTAGTAAGATAGTAGGTGTTTCCAATAAAGTGGCCAGTGAGTGGGAGAACAAGGTAGAGTAAGATAGTAGGTGTTTCTAATAAAGTGGCCAGTGAGTGAAAGCACAAGGTAGTAAGATAGTAGGTGTTTCTAATAAAGTGGCCACTGAGTCGAGGCACAAGGTATTAAGATAGTAGGTGTTTCTAATAAAGTGGTCAGTGATTGGAAGGAAGCACAAGGTAGTAGTAAGATAGTAGGTGTTTCCAATAAAGTGGCCAGTGAGTGGGAGCACAAGGTAGAGTAAGATAGTAGGTGTTTCTAATAAAGTGGCCAGTGAGTGGAAGCACAAGGTAGTAAGATAGTAGGTGTTTCTAATAAAGTGGCCAGTGAGAGGAAGCACAAGGTAGTAAGATAGTAGGTGTTTCTAATAAAGTGGCCAGTGAGTGGAAGCACAAGGTAGGTAGTAAGTAGGTGTTTCTAATTAAATGGCCAGCTTAGTGCTTACTCTTGCATGTTTTGAGTTTCACCACTAGATGGTGCCCAATATCTCTCTCTCTCTCTCTCTCTCTCTCTGTTGGGACAACTGTGCCAGCTCAAATGGATTAAAGATGACTCTTTTTTCCTCTCTTCCTTTACCTCCCTCTTATTTTTCCTTGCTCTCCCCCTCCCCTCCTCTCTCTCTCTCTCTCTCTCTCTTTCTCTGTCTTTCGGCTGGATGAAAGGACTCTCAGACACCCACTGGATTCGCATACCATTCAGTCCAGTACACACAGGACGCCTGTGTACTGCTGAGAGAGAGAAAGAAAGAAAGAGAGAGAGAGAGAAAGAGAGAGAGCAATAGAATGAATGAGAGACAGAAAGGCCATAGCTAACAGTACAGTACAAACAGCTAGTTTGAGAAAGAGGGCGAGCGAGATAGAGAAAGAGATAAAGAGAGAGAGAGAGATAACAGGGACAGACTGAAGTGTGCTTTGTCTGATGGAGAGAAAGAGAGAGAGAGGGATTAAATGAGGAAAAGAGGGGAAAGAGAGGAGTAAACGGAGTCATGTGAGGCTCATGAGGGTAGGGGCCTTTAGAAAGGCCTAAACCTCCCGCGCACACACACACACACACACACTCACACACAGCAGTCTGGCTTGTTTTGGAGTTTACTTCCTCCGTAACTTGGATACGAGAACACTCTCCGTTTTCCTCCTCAGTTTTTATCACCTCTGAGTTTTTACAATGTCTCTCTCCCTCTCTTTCTCTCTCTCACTTTCTTTCTCACCCTCTCTCTCTCTCTCAAACTGCAGTTGCTTTTTTCCTCATTTAATGATCTCGACTCACAACACACACTCTCGTTCACTGCCCTCTCTCTCTCACACACACACACTTCTTTCCGCACTTTCTCTGTCTCTGTCCTCTCTCTCTCTCTCTTTCTCTCTCTCTCTCTCTCCGTCTGGCTTTTCCATCTAAGCTGTGGAACGTGTGCTTCCATGATCTCACAGGCTTAGATGTGGAATATTCTCTCTCTCTCCTGCAGCCTGGCTCTCAGACGCAGAGCCAGAGCGTCAGCCTTTATGAAGCCGTCACCAACCTCAACCTGTCAGAGTTACATAACAGCATGAAGAAGCTCCAGTCCTGCTCGGGTACTGTCACATCCTTAGAGGCAAGAGGGACAGTCCTAGAGAAACCCTGTCCAGGAGGGGATATACGGGCAATATTATGTGAGAATCATTTTTTCCAGCTCTTCTCCCCCTGCTGTCAAAAAGTGTAATTTATACTTTTAGCCCCCGTTTGAAGGACACGTTTTCTTGGCAAGCTAATGTGGACTGGGAGGTGATAAAGAAATATCAGAAGATTTGACATAAAAATTTCGTCACAAGCCAAAATTCAACCAGCCAACTAAAGTACCAAAGGAAAAAAAACTAGCCAATCAGTGTAAAAGAAGAAAAAATCAACTAGCCAATCAGAATTAAAGAAGAAAACTTTAAAAAGTAGCCAATCTATGTGCAAGAAGGAACATTTAACCAGCCAATTAAAATACAAGAAGACAAATTTGAAAAGCCAATCTGTGTGCAAGAAGCCAATTAAAGTATAAGAAAAAACTAATTAAAAAGCCAATCAGTGTGCAAGAAGGAAAATTCAACCAGCCAATTAAAGTATAAGAAGAAAAAATTAAAAAGCCAATCAGTGTGCAAGAAGGAAAATTCAATTAGCCAATTGGAGTACACAAAGACATTTTGAAATGGCCAATCTGTGTGCAAGAAGTAATATTTAATGAGCCAATCAGTGTGCAGGAAGGAAAATTTAACCAGCCAATTAGAGTACAAGAAGAAAAATTTAATGAGACAATCTGTGTGCAAGAAGGAACATTTAACGAGCCAATCAGTGTGCTTGAAGGAAAAATTTAAATAGACAATCTGTGTGTGTGAAGAAAAATTTAGCGAGCCAATCAGTGTGCAAAGAGAACTTCTTACACCAATCAGGGTGTTAGAAGGAAAACTTAACTAGCTAATTAGACTGTATGAAGGAAAAACTAGCCAATCAAATTTTAGAAATCTAAGAGAGAGAGAGAGAGAGAGAGAGAGCATATGTGTGCTCCATCTGTAAATGTGTGTGAGTGAGTTTGAGGTTGAGGTAGAACATTTGTGCACTGTGTGTGTGTGTGTGTGTGTGTGTGGAGGGGGGGGGGTTTGATGTGATTAAAGCGGCTGAGGAAGAAGAGGAACAGCACACTCACACACACTCACACACATACACATACACACACACACTCACACTCACACACACACACAGTGGCCCGCACTGGGTCGCATGCTTTAAATCACTGTACGTACATGTGCCTGAGAGCCCAGCGCCAACTGTGCAGAACAGAAGTCAGTCTCTATTTTTCTCTTGCTGTCTCTCTCTCTCTCTCTTTCTCTATGGCTCTCTCTCTCTATCTGTAGGACCCTCACTCAGAGACATAGGGAGGTAGGAGGGCAGCTGGACTGAGGAAATGCCAGCTGAAGCAGCAGTGCTTCAACAGTCAGACTGTTGGACAGAAAAGTCAGCTAGCCAATCAGACCGCAAGAAGGAAACTTCAACAGTCAGACTGTATAAGAGGAAAGTCAATTAGCCAATCAGACCGCAAGATGGAAAATCCATTAATCAGAGTGTAGGACTGAAAAGTCGGCTAGCCAATCAGATCTCAAGAAGGAAACTTCAATCAGAGTGTATTACTGAAAAGTCAGCTAGCCAATCAGACCGCAAGAAGGAAACTCCAACAGTCAGATTATATGAGTGAAAAATTAACTAGCCAATCAGACCGCAAGAAGGAAACTCCATTAATCAGAGTGTAGGACTGAAAAGTCGGCTAGCCAATCAGATCTCAAGAAGGAAACTTCAATCAGAGTGTATTACTGAAAAGTCAGCTAGCCAATCAGACTGCAAGAAGGAAACTTCAACAATCAGAATAGAGGAGTGAAAAGTCAACTGGCCAATCAGAGCACAAGAAGGAAACTTCAACAATCAGACTATATAAGTGAAAATTCATACAGTAAGAAAAGTGAAATTTTGGCAAGAACAATAAACTAGACAATCACATTACAGCAAGAAAAAAACTCAACTACCCAATTAAACTGAAAAAAAAGGTAAACCTATCCAGTAAGATTGTAGAAGGAAAGGTTCTACCAGCCAATCAGATAGTAGGAGGAAAGACCCAACTACCCAGTCAAATCAGATTGCTGGAAGGTAAACTAAACATCCAATCAGGCCCAAGAACAAAAACTCAACGGACCAATAATATTGCAGAGGCTGTCTTAATAAGTGCCAGTTTCATCATAACTTTTCTGATATTCTTTGTGACTACACTTGAGGATACTTTTAAAGTTCTTGAGATTTTTTGGATTGACTGATCTTCATTTCTTAAAGTTCTTTTAAGAGCTTTCTCTACATAGTTGTGTTGCTTTTGTTGTTATATGGATTAGATCAATACTCTAATAGGGCTATTCACTGCATACCTGACACAACTGATGATGTCAAACACATTAAGAGGCAAGAGATTCAAGTAATTAACTCTTGACAGGTTCAGCACAGCTGTTAACTGAAAGCTGGTCATTCCAGCTGACTCTACTTCATAAATCAAGCTGACTGAGAAAATCCAGCGAAGATGTGTAAAACTGTCATCTAAACAAGCGGTGTTACTCTGAAGAATCTAAAATATAAAACATATTTTGGTTTGTTTAACACTTTTTTTGTTACTAAAACATTCCATGTTTTTTTTTCATAGTTTGTTTTTTAAGGTGTGTCTAAACGTCTGATTGGTACTGCCTTAAAAAAAAGAAAAAAGCTCTGTCATAGCTGCCATTCTTTTCTTTTATGCTCGATTGCCTCTCCCTTTTAACATGTGTGCATTGGATGTTTGCTCTATACAAAATTATAAGAGTGTAAGTGTGTGTTAATGTGTGTGTGTGACGTCAGGTGATCAGACCACATACCTAAGTGTGTTTGTAAGAGAGACTCCACCCTGAATTCATGCTGTGAAGTGCCTGAATCAACAACCGGAACACATCACACTCACATTAACACACACACACACACAAACACTCACACACGGAAGCGTGTTACTGTGAGGTGACAGCAGCATCTGTATGTATATATCTACCTATATGGAACAGCAAGATGGAATGTATGTGTGCAATAGGTATAGTAGGTTTGTATATTTGTTTTTACTGGGATCCAGTAGTGCTACACAAATTGGCCCTATCATTGCAGCCCACCTAAATTTCAGATGGGTTTCTCCCCATGTGCAGAGTATAACCCATGTTAAACCCATCCTGATCCCATACCTGACCCTCATGGGGCCCATCACTGACATCTATAGTTACAGTCCAATTAAAAAAAAAAAACAATAAATAAATAATATAAAATAAATAATATAAAGTAAATAAAAAATAAACAAATAATATAAAGAAAAAAAAAGATATATAAATAATGAATAAAATAATAAATTAATTTATTTAAAATTAAAAATGTAAAAAAAAAAAAATCCCCTTGAGTTTTAAACATTGTCAAAGCTTGGTGATCTCTTGATTATTTAAGTAAAAAACAACAAAGCACCGTTGTAAGTCGCTCTGGATAAGGGCGTCTGCTAAACACTTTACAAGTAAACGTAAAGCAAAGTTGAAAAAAATATGTATCTCCAAAACAGGCACTTTACAGGAGAGAGATCAAACTTCCTTAACTTTCCGTGAAAGTCAATGTTAAGAGAGTTTATTTCACATCATTTTAGAGAATTTCTATTGGTCAAAGCGCTCCTGTCTCCCTCGCAATCAGCTCTTCCTGCCCTCTTCAGTCACCGGACTCTAATACCCAGAACACACCACATATGGACTACTCTGACTCACTAGACCAAACGACTCTGCACACGGCACATCCAGGAACTGATCAGTGTAATTAGCCTCACCTGTTTCACCCTGTATAAATACCCAATGCAGAGTACTGTTTGGTTTATCCTGCTTTACCACCTGTTTTGACCCATTTTGTCCTGTACCTCGACTCTGCCATTTGCCTGCCCTTTGTTGCTGTGTTTGCCTGTGACTTTGACCCTGGACTGTTACGTCGTTTATGGTATGTAATTCCTTGTTGGCTCTTGTTTACTGGCACATATCAAAAGTTCAAAAGAGGACAAATTGTTGGTGCACGTCTTGCTGCCGCACCTGTGATCAAGACAGCAAGTCTTTGTGATCATTGTGTATCAAAAGCCACGGTATCCAGGGTAACGTCAGCATACCACCAAGAAGGACCAACCACATCCAACAGGATTAACTGTGGACGCAAGAGGAAGCTGTCTGAAAGGGATGTTCAGGTGCTAACCCGGATCGTATCCGGAAAACATAAAACCACGGCTGCCCAAATCACGGCAGAATTTAATGTGCACCTCAACTCTTCTGTTTTCACCAGAACTGTCCGTCAGGACAATAAATTATTGTGTTCTAAAACCAGGTGTTTCAGTTAGAGGTGGGCGATACCGGGAATTTTGGTATCGATCCGATACCAAGTAAACGCAGGGCCAGTATTGCCGATATCGATACTGATACCGATACTTTTTAATATTTAAGCTTTATAGATCCAAATGATCCAAAAACCTAGGATATAATTTCACCAAACATTGTAAGTGATAACAAAATACTTTAGTATCACAATCAACATTTTTTTGTTTAGAAACAATGGAACAGTAACAAAACAAAGTTTAAATATAAAGTAAAAAAATATTAAAAAATAAAATAAAAATTCTCCCCTCATCTTTTCTAGTTCTTTGTTTCTTTGTTTCTTTTTTTTAATAGAATTGTCATTTGGAAAAACAATAAAAAATAAGGAATTGTCTTCCTTTCAGTGCAATTCAAATGCAAGTTTTTCTTAAATAAACAGAGTGTAAAAAAATATCACTCAACACTAATCTCCTGAGGTAGAGGCGTGCCGACTCGAGGAGAGCGCTGAGTGGGCGGGGCCAGGCTGAGCCTACCTGCGTGGCGGTTTGGCTGGCTTTGCTGAGCCATGTGACGCATGTGCAACAACAAGAGACCAGAGAGTAGACTGTGGTGAATCCTCGTGCGCAGCAGTCAGTGCGTGCGGCAGAGAAAAAAGCTTGAATATCGATATTTTTACACGAGTATTGCTCAGTACCAATACCAGCGTTGGTATCGATATTATCGATATTTGGATCGATCCGCCCACCTCTAGTTTCAGTTTCATTGTCCAACCCCTTTACTTGACTGTAATAAGGGGACAAATACCAGTCATATCAGTTTGTTACAGTGTAGAACATTATTGTTGTTGCATTTAACATGTAAATGTGTGTATCTGTGTGTAGTAAAGGTTATTGTGTCTCACAGATGTACAAAAAAACAAACAGACAAACACACCCTCACACTCTTACTCACGCAAAACTCCTAAACTCTTTTACTACAGTTTCCTCTCCGGCCCCCTCACTCCATTCTTCCTCTCTCTCTCTCTCTCTCTCTCTATTCCACCCACACAAGCATACCAGCCTGTTGTGTTGCTAATCTACAGGGCCTGTCTATGTGTGTGTGTGTGTGTGTGTGTGTGTGTGCAACTTGAGGCATTCTGGGAACAGTGACCCATGTTCTGCAGTCCTTTCTAAAGACCTGGCCTCATTCTTAGGACAGCGACACACACACACAGACACACACACACACACAGACACACACACACAGAGGCAGAGTGAATAGGGGTCAAGGCCAGTGAAAGAGGGCACTGCAATGCATTTGAGTCTGCGCCCCACTGATAGGAGCTAATGTATGAGTCACACACACACACTATCTCTCTCTCCCTGCCTAAAATACCCTGATTAGCATTTCAGCAGCGCTCTGGTGGGCTTTACAATGAGCTAACTGAACTGCAATGCCATTTGTTGAAAGCTTTGCTGTGATCTATGAGAAGCTTTTCAAACTCCTGCTCACTTTCTCTCTCTCTCTCCTTTCAGAGACACACACACAGTATACCCAGCCTGTTCCACCCCATAATCTCTTAAACATCTCCCTCTAGTCTCATTGGGAATTGAGTTGAATACACTGTAAATCCGAACTGCATTTCTTACTGAACTAATTAAATTAACATAACTTAAATATTAAAGAAACTTGGCATCACTTACAGTATGCTGATAAATATATATATATATATATTTATAGCTGCTCTTTAAAAAAAGTGCTTGTTTTAAATGTTTGATTTGAGTTTGAGTGTAACTTAAATAATTTAAGGCAATCGGTTTCCTCAAATGCAATAAGTTGATGTTGTTTGATAGGAAGTTCTTTTTTAATACTTTAATAGATGTAAAGGAGTTAGCTCAACTTTGCTGGAGTTGTGTAAAAAAAAAAAACAGTGAATTTAAGTTGCATTAAGGTGTAATGCATATCTGTTAAAGCCCCACTGGGTAGGATTTCCTTGTTTATTGATATTTTTAAAGAAGTAAAATTAAAGCCTGAAACTCACTGCAGCGCTGCATTGAGGTGTAATAGGAGGAATAGCTGTGCTCTCGTGTCTGTGCCGGAGCCCCTCTGAGCTCAAACCAGACTCTGCAAGTTTTACAAGGTGGCCGCAACCAACGCTCGCGAGAACTGCGACCTGCTTTCCGACCTTTAGTTCTAACAGTTCTACAAGGACTACTGGTTCATTCTTTACAAGCTAACATACAGACACATACAGGCAGAAGCTGGAAAGAGACCGAATATGTCTGTGAAAGACAAAAAAACGAGAAAGAGAAACTAATCCGCCTGAAACATTTATTACAGTCTACAACTGTAGGGGGAGCCCACGAGCACAAAATCTCAATCCTACCTAGTGAAGCTTTAAGGCAGACATACTTAATTTTGATAAGATGGTACAACTATTGTACACATCCAAATGGAGATCTTTTGAGTAGTAGTAATAGTAACTGAGTTTAGTCTGTTGCCATTAACAGCTTCTTTTCCATTGGCTTCTGGCAAAATCTATTTGCATACTGGGCGTGTCCTTCAGTTTCTGACAGACACTCACCATCAGTGTGTAGTGATTCCCCCCGGGCTACCTTACCTGCTTTCAATACTGTTCACTCTATAGCTCATTTATGTGAATGAATATTTTTGAGAATGAACGTTTGTTCGACTCCACACAGTATTAAAACTAACTAAAAAAAATGAGTTTTAAAAAATTAATTCATTTGAGGAAACAAATTACTTAAAAATGATTTGAGTAGACTCCAAAATACTTAAATAAACTAACAATTACACTGTAAACAGGGTTAGCACAAGTCACTTCATTTACTTAATTCTATATAGCAATGATTATGTGCATTATTCACACTTGTTTAAAAAAATAATTTATGCTCAAATAGTTTGAGTTATTAAACATATTAATCGGTTCCCTCAAGTTGTTTGAGTTTATTTAACTTGTCGAGTTTTACAGTGTAGTGTAAGTTGGGGCTGCAGCTGGTTCTGACGGGTCGTTCTCGGATGTGCTGGAGAACACGGTGGCTCTTCTATATTAAGACAGAAAGGAAAACTGGAACTGTACCAACAAAGAATTAGTCATCCTTACAAACAAACCCAGCAACAAAGGCCAGACCCCCCCCCCCCCCCCATGATCTCTGTGTACTCACATGTACAGTATTAATCAGAGTATTTACTAATACATCAATCTATATATATATATATATATATATATTTATATATATATATGTATATGCATGCATGGATTTATTTTTGTAGAGGTTCGTTTTCTGGTGAGAACGTGATCTGGCCTTGATTTGACCCAGCAATCAAATATACTCCTTTTTAGTTGAGCTAAACTGCTGATAAGGTGCAGTTTAATCTTATATCCAGCTGTTAGCCAAACAATATACTGCTATAAACAACAATGCTGTCTCTGCTGCTCCATGCTGTTTACACACTAAGAGTGCGGTATGTGCTGCGCTCACTGCTCTCAGCGTTCCGTGTTAAAGCAGCTTCACACTGCAGAGATATATAAACTAGAACACAGAATCTTCTTACTATGTTTATTTTCTTGTTCTCACGCCAAACAGCTCTGACCAATCAGAGAAAACAATGCGCTTGTGTGGTTTATTAGTGTGTATTTTGGTGTGTTTAGGTTTATGCCTGTGTGAAACCAAACCAAACAGAAGGATAAAACACTCCAAGCAAACGAACTCATCAACTGATCCGGACCATAGACACCAACTACAGGTGAGAAAACACTCTTTTATACTCAGCAAATTATTTTAAGTTCTAATTCATAAATCCTTTCAACCAAGCTGAGAGATTTACAATATAGTAAAAAAAAGTTTCCTCTATTCGGTTTATCATGCATTTTTTATTGGTATATATAGTATATTCTAGTATTGAATTGACACCACTAATATAAATATCATTTAATTGAACATTTCTTACATTTGTTGCTTCATTTACATTTAAATATCCACTATAAAAAACGTGCATCTTTAGAAGAACAAGTGCGATTAATCGCAGTTAATCACACAATATGTTGGTGATTAAACTGATTACATTTTTTAATCGATTGTCAGTTGACACTACTAATACATAAATACTGCATACTACATATAAACACCCAGAATTAATGCAGTGCTAGTCAGGTGGAAGATAAAGGTTACCAGGAACAATCAGTGATAAACCATTTTAGACTGATATGGGCTTTATTTATTGAGCTACAATAAAAGAAGTAGTGAGTAACACTTGTGTAGAACAACATTACATTACATTACATTTGGCAGACGCTTTTGTCCAAAGCAACTTACAATAGTGAAGTACAAAAGTAATAGAAGTTAAATGTAAAAACTTCTTTAGATAGGGTCTAAAGGAGGTCGAAGGGAAATAATAGGATAGAGGAGTGAAGGAGGGGAAGAAGGAAATGAGGTTAGAAGTAGTTAGTTAGGGGTTAGAGGTGTTAGGAGAGTAAGTGCTCTTTGAAGAGCTCTGTCTTCAAGAGTTTCTTAAAGATAGCGAGAGATTCTCCTGATCTGGTAGTGGAAGGTAGTTTGTTCCACCATTGGGGAACTCTGTATGACAACAGTCTGGATTGTTTTGTGTGAATGTTTGGCAAAGCGAGGCGACGTTCATTGGAGGAGTGCAGCGGCCGGGAGGTAGCGTAAGCCTTCAGGAGCGAGTGCAGGTAGGAAGGAGCTGTTCTGTCATCACCTTGTAGGCGATTGTAAGAGCTTTGAATTTGATGCGAGCAGCAACTGGTAGCCAGTGGAGCTCAATGAGCAGAGGGGTGACATGTGCCCGTTTTGGTTGGTTGAAGACCAGACGTGCTGCTGCATTCTGGATCATTTGGAGTGGTTTTACTACACAGGCCGGGAGGCCAGTTAGCAGGGCATTGCAGTAGTCGAGGCGTGAGATGACGACTGCTTGTACCAGGAGTTGGCTGGCCTGTTGCATCAGAAACGGTCGAATTTTTCTGATGTTATAAAGCGTGAAGCAGCAGGATCGAGCAACTGAGACCCATGATGTGTGAAGGAGAGCTGGTCATCAACCAGAACACCCAGATTCCTATAGCAACCTTTGTCGGTGAGAGAGAGAGAGTCAATGCTTAAAGAGAACTTGTGTTGAAAGGATGGTTTTGCTGACAGACACATGACAGATGTCTCAGCATGTTTTAGAATGGTAGAGGTTCCTAATGGTGTCCACTGTTCCATTACAATCTTCCATGACTTTCATCTCTCACTGACCACTGACTTTATGTTTATTTGCGTTTAGTATTCTAATGTTAAATAGAGTCATTTACAGGTAGACACTCTCACTGACCACTGAGTTAATTACAGGTAGACACTAATCATTGACTTTATGTTTATTTGGGTTTATGATAATGGACTATGTTTCTTTCCCAGGTTTTTTGGTTCCTTTAATATTTTTCCAACATTTATTAAATCACCCTTATCTAAGTCTTCAAACACCCGCACACCCAAACACACACACACACACACACACACACACACACATACAGGTGTGGCAGACCTCACCCGTTAACATCATGTGACCAAAACTCCAGGTAAACAGATTGAAATCAGGCCTATAGTGAAAAGCATTTTCAGATCTCATCTGGCGTGACGACACAGATAACACTTACTCATCCTTACTCAACACGTGAACACCGGACTGATTATCTGATATAAAACGTCACCTGACCTTAGTTATGCTGAATAATAATCAAAATAAACAAATGCTCATAATACAAGTGGGTAAATTGCAAATTCTGAATACTTCATGCACTTTTAGAGTGGATATTAAATAATAAAACAACTTGATAATAATGTTCATAAACTAAATCTCCAGTAAATTGTACTAATTTGAGGTCATATTTAACTGTACAAACTAAAACAGTAGTAGAAATTAAGTAATTTTAAGTATATAATAAAAGATTCATACTGTATACTATACATTTCTTAGTAGATAATAAACAATTTGTAATAGAGCTTGATAATAATAATTTAGAGTGTTTACTCATTAAATTCATGGTAAATACTAAAGTAAATAAACTTTGTTTACTTCACTAAAAAGAAAGCCATTCATGTTCTGTGATTTATTAAAATTTCCAAATGAATTGTATGCAATAATGCATTAAAACTCTTTCAGACCCTGTGTCAATTATAATGGACATAATGTATTTCATTATTTTATGTTTTGCTGCATATAACACTAATTAAGACCTGCTGTCCATCAGAACCTAACCATGAACCAGCCAATCAAACAGTAGCTCAGCCACTGCACTGAAAAATAAACAGCATTAAGTCAAAGTAAGAGCTAATTTTTACTAAATTACTTTATGTAATTTAGAACACATTTTTATCATGTTCATTTTACTGGTTGTGAAATCAGTGAAAGTCAATGTCACATTAAATCTAAATTAAATTAAGGGTACCACTTTAAAATAAGACTACCTTTATAAAGGGTTTATAAATGGTTTACAATTAGTTTATTAATGGTTACTAGTTAGGTTGTGAATGCCTTAAAAATCACTAATAATCAGTTATAACTAATACGTAGAAAGGGCAACAGTGACCTGTTGTTTGCCAAATAGTGAACCAACAGCCATCTATATTGTTGCTCTTTCTACGTATGTGTTATAAGTGATTATTAATGATTTTTTTAAAGGTATTTACAACCTAATTAGTAACCATTAATAAACTAATTGTAAACCATTTCTAAACCCTTTATAAAGGTAGTCTTATTTTAAAGTGGTACCAAATTAAGTTAAACACAGGTTTCCAATGCAATAGACATGTAAAATATTAACAAATGCATAATAATAATAAACAAAAATTCAGTAATTAGTAAAAACATTCAGTAATTCAGGTCTGAAAAGGTTAATAATACAAGCACTATTAGTCACTGAAATATTCATTATTTCAGATTGAACACTGAATAAATCCTAAAGATCACTGAATAATTGATAGCAGGTAGTGAATATTCTCAGCTCTCCTGAGGAATAAGTGAACAATGAGCGCAGGGTTCACGAGGTCACAGGTTTAAGAATAACAGGTGATGTAGTCTCTCCTTCGACCATCTGAACCCTCGACGTGACACAGGAAAAAACACGTCTGAATAACCGGCAGCCACTCCGGAACAGCAGCCCATCAGAGCGGCGGCCTCCGGATGCACTCTGAGATAACAGTGCCTCCTGCACGTTCGCACCGCCGTGACTTCTTCGAGGTTCTTCAGGGCCTTATTTTCCCAGCCAGCGGCCTTCCAGTAAAATCCACACAAACACTGCTCTTAATATAATAGGTCTGGCCAAAGTACATATTTACAACTGGGCTTATAAACTAGCTGAAAGCTATGAGGCTAATTTTGCTAATGAGTAAACTCAGATCACAGTGTATAGGGGGGGTCAACTCATCAAATATGGTTGACACATATATCCTCGTGGGACCCTGCGTCCTCATATGAGGACATCACATTTCTGCTTCTCTGCACCATTATACTTAATAATTTTGCCGCACTTTAACCCTTTGGCCTCATATGGACACAGTGCTGTATCATCTAGTGGTCGCATGATAACACTCAACACTCAACGGATTGAAATCAAGAGTTTGGGAATCCCAGTCAAAGGTTTCTACAGCCAGTTCAGACAAAAACATGGGCCAGATACAAAACTCTCATCCAATATTTTTGTTTTTATAATTGGATCAAAGATAGTTCTAAATTTTTCAATAAACAACAATTTCTAATTGTTAATTTTTTGTGAATTTGTTTTTGCTTGTTAGATCCTAAAGTCAGGGTCTCAGGAGGATATGCATGGCCCAATGTGTGTTGGTCCACATCATCTTCTTTGGAAAGTTATTAGTGTGATTGTGAGAATTTTACCCAGATACAACAATGCTACTCTTTGATTAGCATTGGCTGTTGTTGGTAGCTACATTTCTCAATTTATGGAGAAATATACTAAATTATTCAGTGTTTTTGTCTTTGTTCATTCTTTTAACATTCTGTAAAGTTCACATTAGACATTAAATAAGTCAAATAAGTTGAGAATAAATCATGTATAGCAAATAATAAACAATTAATAGTAGATATTACCTATTTCATAATATTTATAGTAATGATACAAAGTAGATTTAGAATAGTTTGCAGTGGATACTAAATAATTTACAGTATATATTAAATAAGAGTTACAGGAAATAGTGAACTGTAGACAAAAATAGTAAAAAAATTTATAGTAAATAATAAATAACTTATTAGTTACCAAATATCAAATAGTAAACTGTCAAAAATACAACGTAACTGTTTAACGTTTCAATGATTATTGTCATTAAGCTTACTGTGGCAGTGATAACAAACAACACACCAGAGTGAGCAGGCAAAAGGGTCTTACACAGTAAATCCAAAAGGCAGAGGGCAAGGCAAAAAAGAGTAGTCTAAATACAAAAATTATGTTGGCAATGGTAAACAATCCACAGGAAAGAAAAGGCAAAAGAGTAGTCGAAAAAACAAAAAAATGCATTTTATTGCATCAGATTTTAGAGCCCTGAGAAGGTCATACCCATTAATTAGCTATTAACGAATGCACGCCTGAATCATCCCTGAACGTGCAGGTCAGGTCGCGCTGCTGAGACACGCTAAAGCACCGCGCTGTTAAGATACAAACGTGCCAAAGTCAGAGCTCACCTGGCTCTTAAAGGTAATGGCAAGTGAAATGCTGATTGGTTTATTTCCCTCTACGCCCAAAAAACACAACTATGATTAATTAACTCTCCTGTTTTGTTCATTTGTCAGGAACAGCAATGGTTTTCCAGGGTCATTTTGAACCGGTGCATGTTTAACTATCCAAAAGATGTCTGAAACACGAAAAAACCTTACAAGCAGTAATTGCTAATTATTCTATATATTCTAATATTTAGTGCAATGGTGTTCCTTACCTCTAACAGGTAATGCTTCAATTAGGATAATTCGCTAATTTTTCAGAAAATGTTCAAACTTTTGGTACTATTTTGAAATAAGATTACTCTAATAAAGGGTTTAGAAATGGTTTAGAAAACAGTTTATTAAGTATTATTGAATAGGTTGTAAATGCGTTAAAAAACATTGATAAGCAGTTGCAACACATCAATTAAAAGAGCAACAGAGATCCGTTGTTTACTTAGTTATTTAATTCAACTTAGTCATTTAATTTACAGTAAATAGTTAAACATACTTACAAATATATTATTATGGCAGGTTTAATGCTGATTCATGAAAAAATAACCACAAAGTAAGATCCGTATCTAGAAAAATCTGAGGTTTAAATTGTAAGTATAAATTAGGGTGGAATCACTGTTTTGCAAATTGACAGCTCAATGTAGCCATTTCTATTTATTTATGTATTTCTATTTTTTGTTATATATTTATTTACTGCTTTTTAATGGGTTTTTAAGTATTTGCAACCTATTTAAAAAAGCATTAATAAACTCCTTTATAAAACATTTATGAACCCTTTATAAAGGTAGCCTTATTTTAAAGTGGTACCAAACTTTTTTAAATGTTTCACTACTTTATTACTTTTAAAAATACCAACATATAAAACAGTAGTTTTACGTAAAATTATACATAACATTGCAATTTTGTTTAGTTTTTTTTTTGCAGGGGGTGGTTGCAAATATGTGAGATGAACCCTTTTCATATTATATGTTGATTACAGTAATTAAGGAAAGCAGAAGAAGTTTTATACTGGAAAAAACATACTTTTAGCTATTTTTTTCTAGACCTTCAAACTTTAAAAAGGGTCAAATTGACACAGAACATAACAGGAGGGTTAAGAGATTTAGTACATGCCTTTTTGCGTGTTTCGAGCCAAGCGAGGCACTTTTTTTTGCGACCTTACGATACAATTAAGTTGCGTGATGAGCAGTTGATGACTCGCCTATTGATCGCTAAAATAGGGCCCTACATACTCTAGCAGTTCCCTGTCCCTTTAATTGTTTAGAACAGGGTTAAAAAAGCGAGAATGGAAGAGAATAGAAGGAAAGCACTTGCATAAGGCTGTGAGTAATGCTCGATCTCCCGGGAGCGGCCGGCGGGCTAATTTTAGGCCCCTGGCCGTGTCCGGTTCAGTTCTCAGCGGACTGTCGGCTCTGGTCGCTTCAGGGGGTAAACGAGTGGAGTTGAGGGGCGGACGCTAAAACATTCCAGGGCAGAACAGAGAGAGAGGGGGCAAGCAGTGATTTGTGTGGAGGACAGTGTGGGACCATGCATGTGTTTAAGTGTACAGTATCCAGCAGCTTCACTGTATCAGGTCACATGATCAGACTGATCACAGACAGTATGGTCAGATGTCAGATGCTTGTGCAACGGGATGACCAAACCTCTGCACTACTAGAGGTGACCAGAACAGAGGTGTGTACAGTATGTGTGTGTGTATTCTGTTTAACATCTAATAAACATGTGATCAGATGTCATTCCTGCGACGTGGTCAGGTGTGGTCACACCACAGGACATAATATACAGTCTATCCTGTGATAAATACTGTTATATGAACATCAGATGTCCTTGGTTTGTTCCGTCTGCAAAAAAGCATGGCCTCTGTGTAGCTGAAAAAATTAAGAGACCACTTTAGTTTCTGAATCAGTTTCTCTGATTTTGCTATTTATAGATTTATGTTTGAGTAAAATAAACATTGTTGTTTTATTCTATAAACTACAGCCAACATTTCTCCCAAATTCCAAATAAAAATATTGCGATTTAGAGCATTTTTTGTTTTGCAGAACATGAGAAATGGCTGAATTAATAAACAAACAAAAAAAACGCAGAGCTTTCAGACCTCAAATAATGCAAAGAAAACAAGTTCATATTCATAAAGTTTTAAGAGATCAGAAATCAATATTTGGTGGAATAACCCTGGTTTTTAATCACAGTTTTTAATGTATCTTGGCATGTTCTCCTCCACCAATCTTACACACTGCTTTTGGATAATTTTATGCCTGCACTCCTGGTGCAAAAATGTAAGCAGTTCAGCTTGGTTTGATGGCTTGTGATCATCCATCTTCCTTTTGATTATATTCCAGAGGTTTTCAATTTGGTAAAATCAAAGAATCTCATAATTTTTAAGTGGTCTCTTTTTTTCCAGAGCTGTATATGAGAGTAAGGTGGACTGTAACAATGGAGTGCCATTACCAATACATGTACAGTACCAAAAATGTTCTGCATTGTAGATTAATATGAAAGTCACCCAAACTATGAAGAAAAACAAAACCAGAGTGTTAAACCAGAATGTGTTTTATATTTTAACTTCTTCAAAGTAGCACCTCTTGCTGAGATGACAACTTCTAAGCATTTCATGAACTTTGAAACTATTCTCAAGTGCAGTTGCTTTTAGGGTCAAATGAGACTAAGATTGAGATGTATGGCCACAACAACCAGATGTACATTATGATATGGTATATTTGAATAAGTAAAGGTGATGTACTCACCAAGAATATTGTTTTTTTCCCAACTGTTAAGCTTGGTGGTGGGAGCATCATGCTCTAGGTTGTATTTTGTGTAACATACAATAGGTCTTACACCACTTGTGACTGGTTTCCAGTTGCGAGATTTGCGAGTTTTTGCGTGGACCACTTTGAGCTTCAGTGTCAGTCTGCCTGTTCTGGTCTCTAGTTCTCTCACTAAAGACTCCACTTCCCAGGATACACCTCCGTCTAACCTCCTGGACATGCCTGATCACGTGTCGCTTTGGCATTCTAATTCACCAGCCTTCTGATCAATCACACCTGGTCCTCCTAGTATAAAAAGTTTCTGTAAATAGTTTCTGTTCCTAGTGCCCGATATTTAACCTGGATCCCTAGCTCTTCTACACTGTTTTTTTTTGTGTTTGCTACTTTCTTACCAACCCTTTTTTGCATATCTGACCACTCTTTCCACTAACTACTTCTAACCTCATTTCCTGCCCTCTGATTTCCTCCTCCATCCCACTATTTCCCTTGGCTTCCTTCAGGCCCTGTCAAAAATATTTTTGCCTTGAACTTCTCTGTTCTCTATTGCTAATGTTCTTCATTATTTGTAAGTCACTTCGGATAAAAGCGTCCACTAAGACCCTTTGAAGACCCTTTATGAGCTAAGGAACCCACATCTTTAACAAACACTGGAACAAACACCAGTGAAATGACCATTTATTTAGATTGTATACAGGATACTATGTGTAGTCTGTCCTTCTTCAAAGCGCCAATTGTACTCTAAAGTGGTCATGTGGCAAGAACGACAGCATGACACCCTGCAACCTGGTCAGATGCCGGACTGTCAGACAGTCTTCGTCCACAAAGTCATATAAACACCCGTAAACACGCAGCCTCCCTCAGCATGACCTGCAGCCTCCTACTGGGAAGCTAGGTTAGCTGGACCTCAAGTGAGGCCCTGTTGTCGTCCTCAGAACACTTGAGAAACAATGAGGCGCAGGCGTCACTAGATAAGTCGGTGACGCTCAGGAAGTTTTTGCTTCCCTTTATGTTCACTCCTTCTTCCTTTGCAGCCATTGGGCCCTCCTCCCCCTCCTCCCCCCTCACCTCTATCTGCTTTCCCCATCTGTTTCTCAGAGGAAATGCGGATTGACGGGTCGGTCGGCGGGTCAAGCGCCGCCATCCGATGATTTCACCGACAAACGGAACGGGCAGCTTAATCAGCGGCTGGAAATGGACTTAACCGGATTATTATTAGTTGGAGGAGGGAGAGTTTTTATAAAAAAAACCTTTAGGCCCGCGGTGTCAGGAAATGCTAAAACAAACCCAAGGCCACAGCAGAGACAGAGGCCTGGGACAGGTCAACTTTTAACCGGACAATAAATCTGGCTGTCAAGCGATGGTCCTGATTCAGAGAACCATCTTCACTGTTTCTTTTCATTCAATTTCATTTTGTTGCTCTGTAAAGTTTAAAAAGCAGATCACAATCTAAATATACAGCTCTGAAAAAAATACGAGATCTCTGGAATATAATCAAGAGGAAGATGGATGATCAAACCAAGCCATCAATCCAAGCTGAACTGCTTGAATTTTTGCACCAGGAGTGCAGGCATAAAGTTATCCAAAAGCAGTGTGTAAGACTGGTGGAGGAGAACATGCCAAGATGCATGAAACTGTCATTAAAAATCAGGGTTATTCCACCAAATATTGATTTCTGAACACTTAAAACTTTATGAATATTAACTTGTTTTCTTTGAGGGCATTATTTGAGGTCTGAAAGCTCTTTTTTTTGTGTTATTTCAGCCATTTCCCATTTTCTGTAAATAAAGGCTCTAAAAGACAATATTTTTATTTGGAATTTGGGAGAAATGTTGTCCGTAGTTCATCAAATAAAAAAACAATGTTCATTTTACTCAAATGTATAACTATAAATAGCAAAATCAGAGAAACTGATTTAGAAACTGAGTTAGTCTCTTTTCTTATTGGAAAAAAAAGAAACAGTTAATAATTATTATTTATTGTGTCTGTTGAATCTTTTCATCACTGTAAGCTTTATAAGGTTGTTATGCTTAAAATGTATAGATATAATATTATGATAATAAGAATTATAATTATAAGAAGAGTTAAAAAATATATACTTAGAAGATTCTTCATCATGCATTTGCTTTCATGTAACATTAATGGAATTTTAAACAGCCAAACAGTAGTTTGTAGTTGTACAATTAGCAGTAAAAACAGTAGTATTGGTAATAGCTGTGTTTGGGCACTATTTGCTGTGCTAGTAGTAGTAGTAGTAGTAGGTGTTGTGGTAGGGGAAGTGGATGTGCTAGTAGTAGTGATATTATGAATTGTAATCAAGTAAAAGTGCCTCTACTTTGCTAAAATTCTACTCAAGTAAAAGTAAAAGTACCCATCTAAAAATCTACTCGAATAAAAGTAAAAGAAAAAAAAAATCAAATCATAAATTAAATTGTTTTTAATGAATGATTATTCCAAATAATAATTTGGACCTTTCAGGCAGTATTTGTTCAGACCACCCCATAAAACATTTTCAAGAACAAGTGGCATAGGTTTCTATGATTAATTTTTTTTCTTTACTCTTAAAAAGTTAAAAAGTTTGGTCAAATAGGCAACTATAAACCGTATTTTTATAGTTTTGCAATTCATTATCATAGAACTTGCCATTGCTATGCCTTAACTGATATTTACATGCTTTTTTAACATCCAAGCAGATTGTTTAATGTTCCCAATAAAAAAAATTAAGGAATTATTATGAAAAACATGAAATCATACAAATAAAAAAATGTTGGTCGGTCATGCAAAGTGCCGTAAAGAAGCACATATCGATGGGTAGCATAACTCGACAGAACACCGGTTCACCCGAGCCACGCACACAGACCCCAGGCTACAGAGCTAATTTACACAGTGTCTCTCCCGCTAACCATAATAAACACTGCTGGGAAAATTTTAGCTGCACTACCATAGAGAACAAAACTCAAAACTATTTTTTTTTTTTTTAGACATTTTTTTTTTTTTTTTTACCCCCAGCATTTAATTTGTTACTCAGTAATGGGGAGTTTTCCAATGTAGTGAAGTAATTTTTTTGTGTCAAAATGTACTTGAGTAAAAGTAAAATTACCTATTTTAAAAACGCGCACAGTTCTTCAGTTCTTCAGTTGTTAAACGAGGGGGTGCAGGAGGTAGTGTGGTTGCCAATCAGACAGTTCTTCGAATCAGACAGTTCTTCGGGCCTGACACTCTGGCTGAAACTCCACCCTCTTTGACTAGGTCTGCCAAACAACAAAGCGATCTATATTCTGATTGGCTCAACGAGAGTACATTATAATATGCAGCTGATGGATTGGCAAGCGTGAGAAATACCAAGTGTGGCGTGTGAGTGTGTGAACTCGCTGAGGTGCATGTGTCACACGCTCAAAGCGTTTGACTTGAGAACACTGGCAATAATTGTGACAGTAGAAGCAGTAGTTGTGCTAGTAGTAGTGGTGGTATTAGTAGTAGTTCTGACAGTATTAACAGTATTAGTAACAGCTGTGTTCAGTCACTGTTTGCTGTGCTACTAGTAGTAGTAATACGGGTACAAAATAAAACGTATTATTGTCAACACTGATTGTGGTCTGATTTAATAAGCTGAGCTGGTTGGTATGTGGTCGGCTGGCAGGTACAATACGCTTCCTGTGTGTGAACAGGTGTGTGTGTGTGTGTGTGTGTGTGTGTGTGTGTGTGTGTGTGTGTGTGTGTGTGTGTGTGTGTGTGTGTGTTTGAGTGAAAGTTCTGAATGTGTGTGTGGGTGTGTGCGGGGGTGAATTAGTGAATGACTCACTTTAAATAACTAGAAAACAGGAAAACACTAGCCCCATATCTTACAAGCCAAGTTTGCACCCACTCACACACACAAATACAAACACACGCACACACACACACACACACACACAAAAATACACATTTCAAACATTCATGTTTACTATTAGCAAGTAGCACATTACAGAACAAATTAAGAACAAAAGCTTAGGCCTCGCCACAGGGTCCTAAAGTGCACTATGCTATAACAATTATAATTTTATATTAAAATGTTAATGTTTAAAAAGTTGGGCTGTTTCAATTTCAGGTGCATAGATGCCCATTGAAATCTCTTGAGTCTCTGCAAGGATCATCTTCATACTCGGCTGCATACGTCTGCCGAGCGAGACAGTGAGACAGGGGAGGGATGTAAACAAAAGCTCACCAGAGAAGCATTTTATTTTATTTTTTTTTTCATTATCATTCATTACAGTTCAAACAACCTCACTGGCCAGATGTTTCATGCTTGCACATGCTCAAAAGGCATGTACTGATTTTTTTAATTAATCATGAGTGTGTTTTGGGCAAAACATGTACTAAACCAATCAGTGTGTTACTTGCCATTTCCTCTGACTTTGGCAGATTGGTATTTTAATGGCGCAGTGCTTCTGCGACCCACAAACTGACCTATGCGTTCACACTGTGAAGCTGTCCAAGTACGTAATTTATGAGAACAGTAATGTGATTTTTATTAAGGATTCTGTTTGTTATTGATGTAAAATGTGGGTCTGTGCACTGCTGCGTCTAATTGTGCGTGTCTAACGAGCAGGGTTTGTACGTGTGCTGAACAAGTGGCGCACCTTCGTTGCAAAGATGGCAATGAACATTTGACTGTTGACGTCTGTCCAGGTTCTTAGTAGTCAGTGGTGCATCTGTGTTTTCCATTGCCAAGATAGTGATGCACCACAAATTTACCTAAACGAACTTAAATTCCAGACCACCATGGCCATGGTGGCCATAGATACAGCTAAGTAAGTAAAATGAGTAAAATGAACATTGGTGTTTTATTCTATAAACAACATTTCTCCAGAATTCCATATAAAAAATATTGTCATTTACAGCTTTTATTTGCAGAAAATGAGAAATGGCTGAAGTAACATAAAAGATGCAGAGCAGAGTTCAGAAGAGGTCAGAAATCAATATTTGATGGAGTAACCATGGTTCTTAAGTTTTCATGCATCCTGGCATGTTCTCCTCCACCAGTCTTACACATTGTTTTTGGATAACTTTATGCCTGCACTCCTGGTGCAAAAAATCAAGCAGTTCAGCTTGGTTTGATGGCTTGTGATCAGCCAACTTTTTCTCTAGATTGTATTCCAGAGGTTTGCAACTTGGTAAAATCAAAGAAACTCATATTTTTGAAGTAGTCGCTTATTTTTACAAGTGCCTTTGCTATTTAAAAGATGCGGGTGCGAGGCATGAAAATAAACTGTTGGATGGGTGTAAGATAGGGACCTTAATAGTGTCTTTGCACTGTTGTCAAAGTTTTCTAGCATATAATTAACACTGATTTCACTTAAAATGTTGAAAAGGATATTTCTTTATTGTATCCTTTTTTTTTGATGGTGAGATTTTGAGCTGAATCTTAATAGCAGGTGTTATTATGCAATTGCCAGTATGGTGAATCAGACAGTGTGTGTGAGTGTGTGTGGGTGGGTGGGTGTTCAGATGTGTGACTCATTCCTTGCACAACACAGGAAGCAGGGAATCTTAGGTGCATTTAAGGATAGCAAGGCTTATCAGGTTGATCGGTATGAATTTTGGTATTCTCCCTGCTCTAATACACCAAGATTGCACAATGCAGGGTGTCTCAGCGAAACTCAGTCATGGGATAGATGTGATCAGATCAGGTGTTACCTCAGGGGATAGCTTGAGAGGTGTTATCTTGTGAGCGAGGTTAAACACCATTCATCGTGCTCAAGGCAAGTTGACATGATTTTGACATTATTTTATATAAGAACACCCCACGACCTGCCTGATGTTTTGGAGATGAGCTTATTCAGTTGTCTAGTTGTCACAACAAGTTGGTTCTTCACACCAAGTTGGTCCCTGGGTGGCACAGTGGCTTAGTGGTTAGCACGTTCACCTCCCAGCACTGGGGGTCTTGGGTTTAAGTCCCTATCTGGGTGGAGTTTCCATGCTCTCCCTGTGTCTGCGTGGGTGTCCTTCAGGGACTCCGGTTTACTCCCACAGTCTAAAAACATGGAGATCATGTAAATTGGATACTCTTCAATTGCCCGGAAACATTTAATATTCTAAATTGATTTGTATATGTATGTATGTATAGGTATGTGTATGTGTATAAAATGTATGTATGTTTTACACATTCTGCTCAATTCAAGGGTTAGTACAGAAAAAAGAATATAATATATATTCAAATCTCCCGTTCCACCACATCCCAAAGCTGCTCTATTGGATTGAGATCTCTAGTGACTGTGGAGACCATTAGAGTACAGTCTGAGATGATTTGACATCTTTATGACATTATGACAGTGCATTATCCTGCTGGAAGTATCCATCAGAAGATAGGTACACTGTGGTCCTAAAGGGAGGGACATGGCCAGCATTGACACAATGCTCAATTGGTACTAATGGGCCCAAAGTGTGGCAGGAAAACATCCCCCACACCATTGCAGCACTACCAACAGCCTGAAGCCTCAGTTTCCTGTTCTTAGCTGACAGGAGCAGCACCCTGTGTGGTTGAAACGAGTGGTAATTTGAGTTACTGTTGCTGTTCTATCAGCTGGAACCAGTCTGGCCATACTCCTTTGATCTCTGGCATCAACAAGGCATTTGCGTCCACACAACTGCCACTCACTGAATAGTTTGAACTGTAGCAGATCGTCTTGGCCGTTTCTACATGCCTAAATGCATTGAGTTGCCGCCATGTGATTGGCTGATTAGACATTTGCATTAATGAAAATTGGGACAGGTGTACCCAATAATGGTTTCATATGCCTGTGGCCATGGAAGTGATTGAAACACCTGAATTCAACGTTTTAATACATTTGCCGATTAAGTGTATCTTTGCCGATTGATTAGATTTAAGGTAAACATGGCTTAACTATTTCTAAAAATCATTTACTTTCCAGTAGTTGTTCCAGAGTACAGTTATAGACTGCAGCCCATCTGTTGATGCCGAATTTGTGTTTGTCATCCTCTAGCCCTTCATCAGTGGTCAGTTTCAGACCACAGCCTTTAAGAATGTAAGGGGCAGTGTAGGGTTAGTCCAGGGCCAGCAGGAAGAAGTGATATCCAGCACCTTTAATTTTGTGGTGAACTTCAAAGAGCCTCTGCCCTGGTGCCTGACCACTGCACTGACTCTAGTTGTTTAGACTGGAAAGCCACTAGAAAGCGTTGTGGAACTGGGATGGCTGGTGTTTAGGGAATGACTCGTTGCGTTCGGCAGTTTAACTCCTGTTTGCGGTCGACTGCCGAACAAGTATCCCACACAAAGCGAAGAGAGAAAGTGCCAGATCCAGCTGACAGAAACAGATCTTTACATCTGAAGGTCTACAGGACCTGAAGGACCTAGTGAAGAGGCTGTGCTGGACACAGCTTCTAGTTTTTTAGATGAAGAGGTTGTACCTGTGAGTAACTTTACTATGGCAGAGCTTTCTTAATAGACATACAGCTCTGTTTTCTGAATCAGTATATCTGATAATAATGTCATTTAGAGCATTTATTTGCAGAAAATTAGACATTTTTAATCACAGTTTTCATGCATCTTGGCATGTTCTCCTCCACCAGTCTTACACACTGCTTTTGGGTAACTTTATGCTACTCCTGGGTGCAAAAATTCAAGCAGTTCAGCTTGATTTGATGGCTTGTGATTTTGTGATCTCCCTCTTGATTATATTCCAGAGGTTTAGAATTTGGTAAAATCAAAGAAACTCATCATTTTTAAGTGGTCTCTCAAAGTGGTCCAGAGCTGTATATTCTGTTATTGGGAACCCCAGAAACATTATCATTGTTAGGGCCCAAGCAAAGACTTGTGTGTGAATGAGACCCTAGAAACATTCTTGATTCTTGATTGGTCCATATATGAAAAAAGGAATCAGAAAAACACATTTACTGTAGTGGGGGTCCTAGAAATGTTTTTTTCTTGGAATCCCAAGCTCAAAAAAGGCAGGGTTAGTGTGTTTTTTGATTGTTTGATTATATTGGGAGTGTTCTGGTTGGGCTTTTGTCACTAGCCTGGCACGCTAGGGTAAGGTTAAATTATCTACTGGTTTATCTAACTGTTTTTTTGCCCAGATTTGAAACAGGGCTTCTACTGTCCAGGCATAGTTTCTTTCCTATACTTCCTTCCTGCTCTATACACCCGTATACAATCTTCAAATCACAGCTGTTCACCACAACACACCACCTTGAGTGCACTGCTGCTTAATTAACATGGAGAAACGCTAAAGCAGGCCTGGACCTACTTATGCATGCTTTAGCACTGCTGCAGTGTTTACATGCGACCAGCTGCTGCATTTCACACCACGCTTCCTGTTAGCAGGGACGGCACTGGGGGCATGTTTTTCACACACACACACACACACACACACACACACACACACACACACACACACACACACACACACACCACACACACACACTCTGTCTTGTCCCCAAAGCTGTTTAAGAGCGCCGTCCCTGTTAAAAAGTGCCGTTCACACAAAAGCGGCCTTGTTTGCTTCCAAACTAGTATTGCAATTAGAGTTCAAACAGTCCCGCGAGGGGTCCGGCTCTTAAGACCGCCAATGTTTCTGCTGCTGAAGCTTCACTTCGCAGTGAGAAGAATTTCTCCCATATTTCGCACTGCTGTGGTTTGACCTTAGAGAAGATTCCAGCCATATTTTCCTCGCTCTTCCTCGGCGTCGTCCTTCAGGGAGGGAGGTCTATCAGGGTGAGGCCTGGGCCGGCGTGAGAGGAGCTTGTGTAAATCAGGCTGAAAGATACTGTGTTTACAGCAGGAGATGAGGGCTGAATATCAAATGAGGAAAAACACAGGCAGGGCTGAGTTTGATGAGGAACAGAACAGCAGGGTTTGACCCCGAGGTCACTGAGGACTACAGCTGATTTGTTGTTCCTTTTCATGATTTAGTTAAAAACACCTTGTATTTTTAATCAGCTAGCTAGCAGGGTAGGTCACCCCATATTAACTTGTATACAAATATTTTAAATCTTAAATCTAAGTTTTTAACTGTTTTATCTACTTTATTATAGTAATTTTGTTTGTTTAATCAGTCTGCTATCACTAGAATACTTGGAAAATAGTTCACCCCAAACAGTTACCTCAAAATCATCCAAGGGATTACTTGTTTAATTAGCTAGATTGCTAACTGGGTAGGTCACATCATATAAACTTGTATATAAATATTTTAAGTTAGTAATCAAAGTGTTTGAGTGATTTAGCTACTTTATTAAAGTAATTTTGGTTGTTTAATCAGTCTGCTAATACTAGCATTAGGCTAATACTTGAAAAAGAGTTCACCCCAAGCAGTTAGCTCAATGCCAATTCAATCTTAGCCATGCAGGAGCATGTTGGGCGCGCTCAGCCTTTACCTCAATAATAAACTGAAGAAAGAATAAATTTATATTGCTGTTTCCTTAATGAGCTGCTGGCAGTCCTTCACAGTGTAAATGCACAGGTCAGTTTTCTCTACTGAGAGACACAAAAGTGCCACACTGTTAAGATATTAACGTGCCAAAGTCAGAGCTCACCTGGCTCTTAAAGGGAATGACAACTGGAACACTGATTGGTTTGTTTCAAGTTATGCCCAAAACACACCCATGATTAATTAAAGAATTAGTTAATGCCTTTTGCACGTTTTAAGCCAAACAAGACTTATTTTTTCTGTCATCACAAGACTAAAGACAGACTGACACGCCCTAAATCAAGCTGCGCAATGCGCAGTTGACCGGTGTAATATAGATCACTAAAATAGTGCCCCTAGTGTCGAGAGCTTCTAAATGAAAAAAAATGGGGTACAATTAATTATAAAAAATTAAACACTAACCTTGTGCCTTGAGCTTCCACTAAGTGGCCACTTTGGTATAAACACCGGTCACACTTCCTAAGAATCTTAATGCATCATTATTTTATTATTTGCCTGACATCTATGCAATCTGCCAATCAGTCAGCGTCACCTTTATTACTATGTAGTATGCTATTACTTATTAGTCATTATGCAAGCTTATTGGAGCTGTTAGAAGGTATAATGTATGCTATATAATTACAACTTGTAAATATAATTATGAATATTATGAATGCATTTACAATGCATGATGAATACAGCATTCATAGAAAGGGTTTCCAGAACATCTACTGACCTTGTCTTTCCTATCATTGGCCATTTTAATAGAAACACCTACTACCTTGTGCTTCCACACAATGGCCGCTAGTTTGCGTGACCAATCTTAGTGTCCGTTCAGAAATGTAAAATTGTCCACCTGTTTAAAAAAATAATGTGGAAGCTTTTCAAGCATTCCCCTAATATCTTTCAGAAGATACACCCAGACCACTGAACGAATGCTGGCTGACGTGTCGACGCAACTCATCAAGCTGTTTCTAAATCTGCTTTTGCAAGACGACGCCACTGCCAAATGTATCAAAATGCCACGAATGCAGTAATACACTTTATTATAAACAGCCAGCGCTCCCAGACCAAACAGGAAGGGCTGATTATGCAAGCTCAATCACGTCCTTATAACACGTCTAGCATGTAATACCAGCAATAGAAGCAGACTGCAGGGGCAGTAGTCCCACTAATGTGACCTCTGCCTTGCAAGTAGCTGTTTTAAATACAGCAGAATGGCTGAATTTAGTTTAATATAAACACCTACTAATTTATGCAAATACTTCTATTGACAAAAAAAAAAAAACAACACAACAAGAAGTTTAAATGTGTTAATTCAAAGATGATACACAGCTTTGGAAAAAAAATTAAGATACAACTTCAGTTTCAAAAATCAGCTTCTCTGATTTTGCTATTTATAGGTGTATGTTTGAGTAAAATGAACATTGTTTATTTATTCTATAACCTACAGAAAACATTTCTCACAAAATCCAAATAAAAATATTGTTATTTAGAGCATGTATATGCAGAAAACGAGAAATGAAAATAACAAAAAAGATGCAGAGCTTTCAGAAAACAAGTTCATATTATTAAAATTTTTCGAGTTCAGAAATCAATATTTTATTTTTTATCAATATTATATTTTTATGCATCTTGGCACGATCTCCTCCACCAGTCTTACACACTGCTTTTGGATAACTTTATGCTTTACACTCATGGTGCAAAAATTCAAGCAGTTCAGCTTGGTTTGATGGCTTGTGATCAACCATCTTCCTCTTGATTATATTCCAGAGTTTTTCAATTTAGTTAAATCAAAGAAACTCATCATTTTTAAGTGATCTCATTTTTATCCAGAGCTGTATGTATGTGGCTACAATGTTACAGAACAATGTAAATTCACTGGGGTAAATTAGAACAGTTTAAAGGAGGTTCTTGTACCCTTTTGGGTCACCTCTAGACAGGATAGATTGACGAGAGATATGAGATACTGTATGGTTGATATAAATCTGGTCACCAATCAGGCCAAGGAAGGGTGGAAATCTGGTGGAGACTTTCCTGAGCATTAATTATCCTGCTGACAAATATCAATTGGACGCCCTTCTAAAAGAGACGACACATGTGGCCACAGGTTTCATGAACACATTCCTTTCCATTCTTAAAAAATAGAATATAATTGAAAATTTACTTTATTTCAGTAAATCAGTGCAAAAATGAAACTCATATATTATATAGATGTATTAGACATAATGCTATTTTAAGCATTTATGTCTTTTATTGTTAATAATTATGTTGTACAGCTAGTGAAAACATTTTCCAGCAGGACTTGACACACTGCCAAAAGTACCAATTGGTCTTATGTAATATTCTTATTTTCTGAGACACTGATTTTGGGGTTTTCATTGGCTGTAAGCCCTAATCATCAACAATAAAATAAATAAATGCTTAAAATAGATCACTCTGTGTTTAATACATCTATATAATATATGAGTTTCACATTTTGAACTGAATTACTGAAATAAAGTAAAAGCAAAAATCACAGTGGCTCAACACCAGCTAATGATATGTCTCTCCAAACCATCACTGATTGTGAAAACTTCACACTAGACCTCAAGCAGCTTGGACTGTGTGTCTCTCCACTCTTCCTCCAGACTCTGCTTCCTTGATTTACAAATAAAATGTAAAATTTACTGATGATCAGTGATGATTTGGAGAGACATGTCTGTCATCTGCTGGTGTTGATTCACTGTGTTATATCAAGTCTTACAGCACTTTATGCTTCCCTCTGCTGACACCTTTTATGGAGATGCAGATTTCATTTTCCAGCAGGACTTGGCACACTGCCCACACTGCCAAAAGTACCAATTGGTCTTACTATATAATATTCTAATTTTCTGATTCACTGATTTTTTTGGCGTTTTCATTGGCTGTAAGCCATAATCATCAACAGTAAAATAAATAAACGCTTAAAATAGATCACTCTGTGTGTAATACATCTATATAATATATGAGTTTCACATTTTGAACTGAATTACTGAAATAAAGTAACTTTTCAATGATATTGTAATTTTTTGAGATGCACTAGTATTGTTTAAATATTGTGATATAATACACTCTGTGGCCAGAAACTGACAACTGATCAATCGCTAGAGGATGACCGACTGGGACAAACTACTACAGTAGATGAGCTACAATATCTAACTGTACACCAGTGGAAGTGGTGGAAGTACTAAGGAGATGTTTCTAATAAAGTGACCAGGAAAAAAAGGCTTTTGTGATTAAAGATCATTGTTGAATTTGATCTTTGACCTCTTTTCTCTCTCTCTCAGTGTCATCCTGTATTATCCAGGCCTGGCTCATCGTGTGGAGATCTTGCATAGCTGGCATGCCCGACTGTCAGCGACTCTCCACCAACGCCGACCTACTGCTGGGTAGAGTGTGCCGGGTATGGAGGGGGCATAGGCACCAACACATTAGTATGCCTTAAAGAGACAGTACACCATTCAGCCTGGTGTCATTGGGTTTATTTGGAAATGCTTCTCTACTGGGACTGAGGATGTGTTGTGTGTGGGTGCATTCGCGCATCTGTGTCGGCAGCAAAAGTGGGAACTTTAGATAGATGAATGCTGTTACCTGAGGGGACAGCCTGTATAAGTTGTGAGGTGTTACCTTGGTAGTGAGGTTTCTTTAGTTTCCATGGGATGTAAAAAAAACGCGATTAATTACGCCACCAAGTTTGACTCCAGCTTCTGCCATAATCAGCTCCGCCCCCTCCCAACACACAGACTTTTTTGTGAGTATTTTTCTTTTTTGTTTGGTGAGATCGTGATCTGGTCTCGATCCGA